>NW_026047621.1:0-100000 GCF_023864345.2 Schistocerca serialis cubense | reverse complement strand
AACAGTAAAACAATTACAATATATAAAGAGACAGAAATGTCATATCTTGAGGTAACAAAACAAGGAAAAAAAATAATAGTACAATAGATGGAAATAGGAGTATATGCATTTCCGGCGTTACAAAGACGAGACGTTATAATCACACAAGCATTCACATTTAAGATTGATGAACTTAGTTAGAGTTACTGATCAACACGTGGTTCCACTTTACTCACAAAGTAGTAACAAAGCAACAACCGGAAACTAATATGAACTTCACACGAGAATTACACTACGCTGCAATTTAAGATAACCTTAGATATTTTAGAGCTAAACCCAAAATAAAGATGATTAAATTTTCAGTTAGGCTGAACTTAACAAATCCATTGTCCTATGGACTTAGCAGACACGCACTTAGCCGGAGATCTTACCACTTCAGACGCTCGCCACCGCCAGACTGCAACTGCCTACTGCCGAGCGTGCTTCCTGAGGGTGGCTCACAAAGACAAACGGAAGTGGCCAGAGGGGCAGCTTCCTATACCAACATGACAACGGACGGACAGAACCATATTAAGGATAGAAACCTCTTTGCTTTTAGGAAGCGTAGCTACCTGTTCCGACGTTGGTCCTACTGTTCTCTAGCAGACAGGCTTGTCTGCTACCCTCAAGCATGTAACTACAAACACATTTGATCATTCATTCTCTCACACAGAACGGAAGGGGGATGACAGTATCTTATCATATACAGTATATAACAGAAAGCGGATGTAGATTCCGTATGAGACTGTGTGACATGAAATACATATAAACTGTGTTTTAAAGTGTAGTAGTGTGACAGATCGTTCTTGTTTACGTGTAAAGGTAACACGTTCCACTACTCAGTCTCCTCCCAGATAGTCAGAAACGCCACAGTAAATTTAGAAGAGGAATTTATTCCATAAATGACAACAGATTTAAGAAATCAAACATGAAAGGAATCCAACAGAGACCTTTCAATTGTACCTTATAGACATTTAAACCAGTATGTAATGTGGGTATTTATTTCATCATGATGTCATATTTTTGTGCTATAAACATATTGTTTACACCTTGTGGGCACAAATCACACTGTTCCTCCAAAGATGTATTTATAAATGTGTTCACAGGTAACATCGTTCTTCCAAAGATGAATGATTTTATGTATCTAAGATATTCTTGTGAACATGGATTGTGCAACATGGACTTACAGCCTATGCTATTATCTTTGGCCATGTCAACCAACATCTTCCTAAGTATATTTTCAGATCAAAGTCATTGCACATGTAACTACTGTAATGACGTTCATTCTGTGGCTCGAATGTTTAATGACTCGAAAACACGTTTGCTACCCGTCTGTCATAGATTTAGATGATTTTGCACTTTGTGCACGCTGGGGCATCCATTTCAATAGATCTTGACGATGACATCACTTAACAATGTCTAATTATACCAAACATTGTTGAACCTGATAATGACTTGAGGCCAAAATCATGATATTAATATAAAATAAGGGCATTTGTACGGTCAGAAGGCGGAAATATCATTCCAAAACTATACTGGTCATTGTTTAATGTTGTGTTTCATTTCGGTGATACGTAACTTACAGTAGTGACCATCATTTACAAAGTTGTGTGTCCCATGATCTGACAGCTTCGCTGGCAGTGAGTTCATCTAGCAGCCCACACATGAGTGATACGTTGCTGGCAATGTCGAGAGCAATTATTGCTAGCAATTGGTCATAAAACACACCAGCGATTTATATAGACATTTTAATCAGTAAGTCGAGCGCCACTACGTCTGGAACACGTGCTATCGAAAATTATCTGCAATGATTAGCAAAACTTCATATGTCGATATTAGCAGAAAAACAAGAGCTGAAATGTAACACAGCTTTTTGGTATGTTTCCGACTGCAAACTGTAGCATATCAGCTAAGATAGTGTTCAGATTTAAATTATCTGCTCTTCTTCCTTTTTCCTTATCTCGGGGTCAGTACATTAATCTGCCACAGGCATAGAGTCGCGGGATGCGCCTTCCTATTGCTGCCAACCGTTCACCCTCCCCTAATTCTTTTGGAGTGAGTGGTGGGAGGCGAAGGCGGTTAGGGCATTTCTAACAAAAGCTCAGAATTACGCCATTGCAGCTTATATGTCTTTATAGCATATTTCATGGTGTAAGTTAATTTTTCTCAAAATTGCCCTGGGAAAGAACTACACACAACTCAAAATGGTTTGACCGAGCGGTTCTAGGCGCTTCAGTCTGGAATCGCACGACCGCTACGGTCGCAGGTTCGAATCCTGTCTCGGGCATGGATGTGTGTGATGTCCTTAGCTTGGTTAGGTTTAAGTAGTTCTAAGTTCTAGGGGACTGATGACCTCAGATGTTCCCATAGTGCTCAGAGCCATTTGAACCTTCGACAACTCATGTCTATTCGTGATAAATGTGTGTATTTGCTAGCTCATACTAACTTTTTGGGCATAATATCTAGGAAACCATAAGGGAAAGAAAAAATCGTAGATGCAAGTTTGTAGAAAATTTTATGCTCTACAAAATTTATACAGGCTACTTCAAGCGATATTTCCACTGGAAAGTAGGTAGACGGGGAAAACGATTTTGTCGTGATTTCAGCAGGTTTTTAGAATGTGGCCACATGAACACGAGCGCTCTAATGTCGAGACCTTTAATTTTACATCGGGGTAGGGGGGGGGGGGGAGGTGAAGTTCATCTAACATACTAAAAAACTGGAACTACAGGGCCGGCCGCGGTGGTCTCGCAGTTCTAGGCGCGCAGTCCGGAACCGTGTGACTGCTACGGTCGCAGGTTCGAATCCTGCCTCGGGCATGGATGTGTGTGATGTCCTTAGGTTAGTTAGGTTTAAGTAGTTCTAAGTTCTAGGGGACTGATAACCACAGCAGTTGAGTCCCATAGCGCTCAGAGCCATTTTTTTTGGAACTACAGGAATATTTGCGATTGCGGATTTATAGGGTGTTCGGAAATTCCCAATAAAAGCTCCAAGGAGTTGTGGCGGCGACTGAGTACATAATATTTTGAATAGGAACCCATGTCCGAGAACGTTCCCTTTCCGTTCTATGACGGTTTCAGTACAGCTGTTTAACCCACCCACCTCTGCTTGAGGAACTGAATTAGGCGTGACGCAGGACAGTTATTAATTGACAGTTCGAAAAGAAATACAACGAAACATCCACTGATCACTTCAATATACACTCCTGGAAATTGAAATAAGAACACCGTGAATTCATTGTCCCAGGAAGGGGAAACTTTATTGACACATTCCTGGGGTCAGATACATCACATGATCACACTGACAGAACCACAGGCACATAGACACAGGCAACAGAGCATGCACAATGTCGGCACTAGTACAGTGTATATCCACCTTTCGCAGCAATGCAGGCTGCTATTCTCCCATGGAGACGATCGTAGAGATGCTGGATGTAGTCCTGTGGAACGGCTTGCCATGCCATTTCCACCTGGCGCCTCAGTTGGACCAGCGTTCGTGCTGGACGTGCAGACCGCGTGAGACGACGCTTCATCCAGTCCCAAACATGCTCAATGGGGGACAGATCCGGAGATCTTGCTGGCCAGGGTAGTTGACTTACACCTTCTAGAGCACGTTGGGTGGCACGGGATACATGCGGACGTGCATTGTCCTGTTGGAACAGCAAGTTCCCTTGCCGGTCTAGGAATGGTAGAACGATGGGTTCGATGACGGTTTGGATGTACCGTGCACTATTCAGTGTCCCCTCGACGATCACCAGTGGTGTACGGCCAGTGTAGGAGATCGCTCCCCACACCATGATGCCGGGTGTTGGCCCTGTGTGCCTCGGTCGTATGCAGTCCTGATTGTGGCGCTCACCTGCACGGCGCCAAACATGCATACGACCATCATTGGCACCAAGGCAGAAGCGACTCTCATCGCTGAAGACGACACGTCTCCATTCGTCCCTCCATTCACGCCTGTCGCCACACCACTGGAGGCGGGCTGCACGATGTTGGGGCGTGAGCGGAAGACGGCCTAACGGTGTGCGGGACCGTAGCCCAGCTTCATGGAGACGGTTGCGAATGGTCCTCGCCGATACCCCAGGAGTAACAGTGTCCCTAATTTGCTGGGAAGTGGCGGTGCGGTCCCCTACGGCACTGGGTAGGATCCTGCGGTCTTGGCGTGCATCCGTGCGTCGCTGCGGTCCGGTCCCAGGTCAACGGGCATGTGCACCTTCCGCCGACCACTGGCGACCCAATCGATGTACTGTGGAGACCTCACGCCCCACGTGTTGAGCAATTCGGCGGTACGTCCACCCGGCCTCCCGCATGCCCACTATACTCCCTCGCTCAAAGTCCGTCGACTGCACATACTGTTCACGTCCACGCTGTCGCGGCATGCTACCAGTGTTAAAGACTGCGATGGAGCTCCGTATGCCACGGCAAACTGGCTGACACTGACGGCGGCGGTGCACAAATGCTGCGCAGCTAGCGCCATTCGACGGCCAACACCGCGGTTCCTGGTGTGTCCGCTGTGCCGTGCGTGTGATCATTGCTTGTACAACCCTCTCGCAGTGTCCGGAGCAAGTATGGTGGGTCTGACACACCGGTGTCAATGTGTTCTTTTTTCCATTTCCAGGAGTGTATTTGTATTAACACATTACACCTTGCCTGCACGTCGGTGATTATATATCAACATCGGAGTCATGCTGGGTTGCATATGCGTTGCAGCAACAATCTTATGCCGTAACTTTTTGATCGTTATTTACACCGCCTCTCAAAACATGGAATGTAAAGTACTTGCAGTAGAAGCAATTTTCTCCACAGTATCGAAGATGAAGAAGCGGTCAAAGGTTTCAAGGTATGCGTTTTAGAGCACGCGTTTGCTGAGGCTTTTTTGCTTCGAATGATCGTTGCTGTAATATCCGTGAATATGGACCATTCCTCCTGAGACACCCCGTGCATTTGCATCCGTCAGGTACATTTTAGAGCAATGATCCAACGCAAACATCAACCTGGCGGAGTCATTTCAGGGTTTAGAATGCGGTCACGGTTCTGTTGCACCAACTGGTTGTCACCAACCCGACACCACAGCACCACAGCTATCGTTTCGTTCCCTGTAGTGTTTCCTAAACCAGAACGTTAGTGTGTCACACAGTGGAACATGAATATAAAACTGTCGCCAGCGTCAAAGTAGATGCCATCAAATTCGTACCACGTATTTTCTGATTCGGAAAAACCCAATCCACAGAAGGTATTCGAAATTACTAGAAAGTCATGCTGTTCTGGCATTGATGGCAACAGGTCTCACTTTTCTACTTGTTGCGAATGGTTACTCTATCGGTTCTGCCTGTGAGTGATTGTAATGGATAGCAAGTCTTGTGGAAGACGGAGTAAGAGAGAGAGAGAGAGAATAACGCTAAAAACTACCTGCTTTTCGAGCACATACGTAATTCATACATGTTAACTGGCACAAGACAAATGTCGCGAATAACATACGAACATTTCAGCACATTTCCAAGGTGATCTGGAAGCGAGTAACTCATAGCGCAAAAATTCACAACTGCGACTGGTCACCATCTCAACTGTCTACGCTCACCTACTGACAGGTGAATTATTCTTACCTTTGCGCCGAGAAAACTTCCTTGTCCGCACTGAGAACTGAAATTGAAATCTTGTGTTACGAATCTCTTTAAAAGAAAACTGGTAACTGCGAATCTTCTTTTTCTGCAGGTGTCCATAACCGTACAACCATGATAAATGCTGGGAAGGAGTAGTTAGATTTACTACGTGTCAGAGCCGCGTTTGTCGACGTTTCCGACTCTGGGCCACACCAACTTACGTTTCAAATTTTCGTGACACCCCTGCATACGACCTTTTTTCCTACATGCAGAAAAGCGAACACATTATGGTGATACAATACATTTTTTATTATAATGCGTGTAAAAATATATTTCTTACGAATTCGGCTATAACAAGAAATGATTTGGCGATAAATTTTTAAGATGTAGATGTTTTATCTGCGGAGGATGGGAACAAAAAAAAAAAAACTCAGCCTGAACACACCCTGAAGGCCCAACCGTTCCGACCGGCCACCGTGTCATCCTCAACTCACAGGCATTTCATATTTAGGGATGTGCGTGAGGTCTTCAAATCGTCTCTTTGACAGTAAAATAGTAGGACTGTTAATACATACCACATAGGGCCGTCATTGCAAATCGATCTGCCAATAGCAGTTCTGTCTTATCACGGAAACACTGCAATATCGATGCTGCAAATGTCCTTATAACCACAGCCAACCTCTCGCTTAGGGGCATAGGCTCCATCACACAACACTGATTGATTACTCTATCACAAGTTTTCTGGCCATCCCTAAACGCCTAATCTTGTCAGGTGCAAAACCCTTCCACCAGTGCCCGCCTCGCATTTCTTTCGACAACGAGCGTAATCCTGGTCGGTTAACAGAGGAGCCAATAACGATGTAGTGGGCCTGGATAAGACTTTTGAACATCCCCTTACGTCTGACCTCATCATACTCTTCCAACTTATATTTTCACTGGCGTCCGTAAGATTCGTACTCTACATTACTTGTTGACCTCTTCGTTTCGCAATACGAAAACACCACTAAGTTCGTTTCATCGTCGAGAGTTGCTCAGCGGAGACCATGGGTCTGAAACGTATGAATCTTGGAACGTACCGCAGACGTTCGTTCCGGCTAGTAGAATCAATTAAGGTTTAACATGTAAACATGACTACAGAAAAGTGGTTTCCGAAATTTTGGTCATCCCAAAGTTGTGTCCCGCGTGGTCGCCGTCTGCGCCGCGCCGTTCGTCTTGACTGCTCAGTACAAGCATGGAAACTCGCAGCAGGTATCCGATTCTGTTAGCCCACCTTGATGCAGAGCTAGAAGCAATATTCACCACATTTCAGTATAATCAAAACAGTTAATAAGTAAAATAGTGTTTGCCTCTGGTCAGGAGAAGGAGTAGGGGCTACTTGGTTCCATAGAGTATCGTCCTTGTGTCGTAGATATATATCGAACTAAGAAAGAGTAATCAATTTCACCGTATTCATGCTGCTCCGAAACATCACTTCAACATCATAGACGGTATAAATTTATTTCGTCTTTAATTTTAAACACTTTGGCAACCGGCCAACGGTGCTTGCTTTCACTAATACCTGTTCTGTGGGGCCTCATACGTTGCCCTACAATAGCGTGACAGACACTCTTGTCACGACATTTCTGCGTCCACCACTCTAAAGAGGACTTTTTGTAATCAAGAAACGTATTTCACGTCTAATTCAGTAGTGCTTCGTTATAAGTGTCACATTTCCTTCTACGTAGTTACTGTCTACTGAATTTTAAAGTTACTAATCGCTACCAACGTATTCCCGCCATTTTGCCGTTCTTAGCACTTTCTACCAAAGATTAAGTGTACTGGACTCGTGAGAATTCGAACAACAGAGTGAAATGCATCGTCTGACTTACACAGGGCGCGGAAAACCAGTCTGACGAAGACAGTATCAAATGAAGGAATCTGAGTATAGAAAATCTTTAAGCCACTATGCCAGCATGAAAACGGTGGTCAGTTTGAACAATTTGTATACATACTCATGTTAACTACGTGGTGCCTCATTTTTCACTAATTTTGACCTTTTCGAGACATATCCAAACAAGAAACATGGACATGTGGGTGTCTTCATTCCTGAAGAAGTACTATCTCGTTCGTCAGCTAAATACGATAGACGTGTTAGTGATGTTTTAAATTTATCTTGTTCCCATCGTGACGACTGGTTAGTCCGAACGTTTTGTTACATTTTCTGTAAATTACCTATCACTTTGAACAAGGACCTCCGTACGTCAGATTTCAATTACGTTCCTGCAGCACTGAAAATATACATTTACGACTTTTAGTTCCCATACACAAATTCCTATGTTATATGCTGTCCTTTCGCCCTGCAATCTTGGTCAAATTGTTTCTTCACGCCCTGTATATCGGCGCTGGATGGTAAAACTCGCTCATACAGCACTGTATAAGTTATTCACTTCATATGTTCGTTACATGTATGTCAGGAAAGCCAGCACGCGATCCACAAAATAACGAAACCAGTTCCAGATTCGCATAGTGACACTGTACTGATTGTAATCACATTCAGACATTAATCGCAAATGCAGATCATAGTAACGTAGAAGCCGAGTTTACCTTTCCGTTAATTCTCCGTCTACGGCAGACGACAGAACTCTGTCGCTGCATGAGCGGTCGATTTTTGCTGTTAGCGCTGCAGAATGAAGGCAGTTACGTCCAGAGTTACTCCGGAGTAACTGGGCTTCTATTAAAGCAATGAAAACAAAGAAGTAACGGACTGGGCCACTAGGAATCAAACAGTACGTTTCTGTTAGTTTAATGCGGTGACAATTTTGAACGATGAGCTTTGTGAAGCGATTGAGTTAACAGCAATTACACAATCCCAGGTTTTAAGTTGTGCCCTCCACGGACAAAGTCACTAAAGTTATCGTCCTTGCCAAGTTTCATTTTACACGCAACTGAATTACACTATTTCTTATGAACTACACATAACCGAGCCAGTAATTCATGACGAAGTTGACTATTTATACTACCACTCTCCTATTTTTCTTAGGTAATGAATGAGCAAAATGCTCACACGAGACAGCAGTCTTACGTCTGTCATGCAGTCATCCAGGAAATAATTCCTCCAGCCACAGCAATTCCATTTGCGACACAGAAATGATTTTACAATTACCTGTGCATGTAATTCATATTTAACTTTATAAACTGAATATTTAGTAAAAGGGCGAACCGAATTACTTACTGCATAGTGTGAATGAATGCTGCAATTTTGGTGGTAACAAAGAACAACGAGCACAAATTACTAAGACTCGGCTACAGATGTCTGCCATCATAGGGCCGTAGTGACAGCTGAGACGTCCGTCAAGTCTTAACGGCGGCCACCGCGGCTGATGTCCGCTACAGACGTAGCAGCAGCCCAGGCGGACGTGTGACGTCACATGACACCCCTGTCTCCCTGGAGCACGCGCCACGTGTTTCGCTGTATCTAATCATTTATTTCGCCTTATCGAGCATACCATCACATTCGAACACCAGTATACTTTGTAGGTATCAATATAATCAATTTAAACCATCTTTATAATACTTTTTTACGACCGCAATGATTATTAACAATTTTACATTCAATTTTTGTCGGGTACTTATTCGTTAGTTCCTGTCTTTCCTCATTCTACGATGATGAGCCTACAAACCAATTAGCTTTGGAAAGAGAACGATTATGTAGATTATCGTGGCTTATATCAGTTAATATCATTTTCTAGTGATGAATACGGTAGGTAGTTTCTGTTGGAACGAACGACGACTTTTGCGATTCGCTTTCCACGTCTGCAATCGAGTTTTAACTGCTATTTCAGAGCTCGAAGCTCACATTACGTATGAGAATGCCGACATGACAATTAGGAAGCGATAAATCTTTGTAGTTCGCCCATTACTACTGCGAAATATTGAAGTGCTTTTATGCGCGGACAGAGTGTGTAAAGTAGTACACAATCGTTTACTGTCGAAATGTGGAAGTGTTATGCAAGCAAGATACCACAAGTCATTAGTAGAAGTCAGTAGCATTTTTCATTGAAGAATAGGACGCGTAATTTCGATTGGACAGAACGATACCTTTTCGAGTTTGTGTGTAGAAGACCTAACTCTAAATGCTGGTTTATATAGACTACATACAGTCATGCATGCCCCACCGAGGTAATTTACAGTTTAAAAGTTTACTCGCTTACAACTTGGATAAACGTAAAGTTGGACTGGTGATTGTGCATTTGTTATAATTTTTTTCCCGTTTTTATTTTCTCCATAAAACCACCATCATTCGCGAGAATGTTATGAACTACCGATATTGTGGAGCGCCAGCAGCAACAATCAGTCACTGAAGCAGCGACAAAGCTCTGTGGGTCGCAGGAGACGGAGAATTAACGGAAAAATAAACTCAACCTTCTACATTTCTACGATCTGCGATCGCGATTAAATGCGTTCAAAGTCAGTACCGTGTCATTGTGAATCCGACGCCGCTTTTACGATTTTGTGGATTAACATAGGCGGACGTCTGTTCTACAAGTCATTCAGTGACCTATGTGAAAAAAAGCAAACGTAAGCAGTGTTGTTGGAGTGATGTTTTGTCATCCAGCACCGTTACACATGACGTGCTGCCCGCAATCTCAAGTGCTCCGCACTCATCCTCGATAAAATGAATGTGCTTAAAACGGTAGACCGAACGAGGTGATGCACCGGTTAGCACACTGGACCCGCATTCGGGAGGACCACGGTTAAAACCCGCATGCGGTCATCCTCATTTAGGTTTTCCGTATTTCCCTGAACCGCTTCAGGTCAATGCCGAGATGGTTTCTTTGAAAGGGCACTGCCGACTTCCTTCCCCGTCCTTCCCTAATCCGACGACCTGGCTGTTTGGTTCCCTCCCCCATCAAACTCACTAAAACGGTAATCAAGGTGACGATGTCTGCGACGCTGCTTCCACCATGCTTGAAACGTTATCAGGTCTCGGAGATCCTTTGTAGCTTCTCGACGCTAAGACAACAGCCGGCGTGGCAGTAGAAGTCGCTG
Source organism: Schistocerca serialis cubense (assembly GCF_023864345.2). NCBI lineage: Eukaryota > Metazoa > Arthropoda > Insecta > Orthoptera > Acrididae > Schistocerca > Schistocerca serialis. Next base: position 89,355 of record NW_026047621.1, on the reverse strand, counting down.
CCGCACATTGTCATCTCTGCGGCCTGTCTTTTTCACGGAACTGATGTCCCTTGGTTGTACCTGAATATAAATAACGTAATTAATTTTGCCTAAAACACCGCAGCGAATATTTACATTTTTTACTGTTTTCTCGCATTGTCGTCCTAAACATATTCAGGTTTCGTAATACCTTCACTGTTTTCCCATGTTTTTTTTTTTTTTTTTTTTTTTTTGCCCTCGGCAAGCAAACGCACCATTAGCAGAGCAGAAAATTCACCGCCGTCAAGCCAGCATCTGAGACGAATTTGCTAGCCTAGAATACTGGTTATTATAGTTTGCAAGTATTCTGGAAGCGACAGAGCTTGGTCTATTATTGGCCACTCTAAGACAATACATTCAGCACCCGAGCAGCTCCGTCGTTGTAGGAAGTTAAGGAATTTCGAGGGCTTACTTTTCGTCTGGCTCTAGCTTCGATACACTCTAAAAACATCTCAGCCGTTTGTATGTAACCGTTTTCAACTCTGTTGCCTACATGTAATTATTCTGGCCTTACTCGTTTTCTAGGAGCTGACTGCTTGATATGTTGTCCTTATAATGGCATTTTCCATTCCGACGCGAAAAGAAAAACTTTTCTTTTTCTCTCGTACTATCAAGAGTTTAGTGAGTATCTGTGCAGTTTATTTTTATTTTTATTTTATTGGATAGTACTTCATTAACTAAAGGCAACGGCAGGCGTCTCTTGCACCCTATGGTGACGTCCTAACATCGAGACTCGCGTCCCATTCATTACGGACAGTTCTGCACTGCCAGATATGGTAGCCCTGGAATCGAGTGAGCAGGGCCTTTTAGCTTCTCACTAGAATAATACATTAAGTACACTAAAAAAGATCACGCTTTTCTGCACAAATTATTTTTTTCCCATTTAATACGACTCTTTTTGTTGGTATAGATATTAACACACTTTGAAAGCGTGTAAATGGCAGATATCCGTCCGATCGTGTTTTAACTCACCGGCCTACAAACGCACAACTTAAGCTCCTCGTGGCTTTGTGTTCGCCTCGACAAACGGATCACGTGCTCTCTGTTGGCAACATCCTAGTATTATTCCTGCAGCGTCTCACATCTCGAAATTCTACCGCAGTCGGTTTCACATTCTTGCTATATGTTAAAACAAACCCACAATTTTTTTGATGACCAAGAAAACAAAGTTGTGATTTTTATTTCCTCTTATTAAACGTGCTATCCGTCGTGTTTCAACAGTCGACATCGCAAAGCTGTACCACAAACGGGCGCGATTTGTATATCTACGTGACTATCTCGAAGTCATTACCCAATGTGAGAGAAACCCATCTGCGGGACATTTGCGACGATAGAATTGTTATCTAGTATTCGAATCTCCGTTTTCTCAGTAAAATAATGACGCAGGGAAGCGTATCTGGTACTCAGACTGTTTCTGTGAACGTCAAATAGTAGGACTACTACTGCGTAGTACATAGGGCCGTCTTAGCAAACCGATCTGCCAATAGCTGTTCTGTCTTATCACGCAAACTCTGTGGTATCGATCCTGGAAATGTGCTTATAACCACAGCCAGCCTCTCGCTTAGGGCCATGGGCCACGGCAAACAGTGGTCGATGACAAGACATCCCCTGACTCTGCACAGCGGTGTGAGTGTGTTTTTACTCTTTGAGAAGTTTTGTCGCCGTGCCTAAACGCCTAACGCCTTTTGGTGAAATGTGTTTGCAGCAGTGCCCATCGCGCACGTCTTTCCACAACGAGCGTAACCTTGATCGCTTAATAAGTCAGCTATGAACGCTGCCCTGCCCGTGCACGAGGCTTTTGAACACCCATCTACCCGCAGTCCCTTCCTCGCCTTCCACCACATCATGACTCCACTGGCGTCTGTCAGTAATCCGTACTCTGCACTATTTGTTGATGTCTCCTGTTCATATTACACAGAGACTGATAAGTTCGCTTCGTCAAGGACAGCTGGATTGCAGAAACCATGCGTGTAAAAATTATGAAGCTCGGGACGTCGACGTTTGTTGACCCTAGCAACGACGATTAATGTTTAACATGTAAGTACATGATTAGTGAAAAACGGTTTCCAAAATTTCATCTGAATGTTGAGATCAGTTTGCCGTATCGTTCGTTTTGACTGCTCAATACAAACATGGAAACTTGCAGCAGGTATTTGATACCTACGTAGAGGACTTAAGCCAAATTTCAGTACAGTCAGAACCGCACAGAAATAGAACAAATGAGGGCAGCTGGGTTCCATAGGTTACTGTGTCGCAGGTATACATCGGGGCGTCAATGATTCGACGTATTACTCTGCAGTACAGCTGCTGTCCAGGATGAAACTACAGTTGCGAAATCTGATCCGTGCGGCCTCTCTGATGACAGAATACGTAAAACCCTTGTATGAAGTAAAATAGTCTGTTTACTTCGGTTTTGCGTTGATAACAGTGCTGCCAATACTTTTGCTTAAAACACAAGTGCGAAATATTATACATATTTAAGACGAATATATTTTTCCGTCAGTTCTTTCTCCTGCGGCTGACAGAGGTCGGTAGTTCGACTCTCTCGCGAGTGATGGCAGCTTACTGACGTGAGTGAAAACGGCAATTTTTTTAAAAATCTGCCCACAGCAGGACGTCGCGTCGCCCGCCATTCACGAGATGCGTGTCCGTTCCAACTGGTGAATGACACGCCTAGTCGCTGGCCAGCTGCACCATTTTAATGCATCCCGACAGTGCTGTCTCGCAGTCCGCACATTCATGGGCGGCCTTCTGTCACAGCTGCCTCCAGCTGATGCTGTCCCAAATTCCTGAGGAGGAGGAGGAGGAGGAGGAGGTTGTGTCAGAAAATCTTCCATAAAACACGTATAGAAATCGTCAAAAAACACCGTCTAAACATTTTCATCCGGGTCAGTTAATGCATGAGATTCTGTTTTGTTATGCTCACCTGGATCACACCCTTTGTGTGGTAAGAGTTATTACGTATTTACGCTTCAAGGTTACGATGACTTGTAACGGCTAGAAAGATTCGTCTTGAGTCAGGGCCAAGTCTTAATCATATACGCACTATCAGACTGTATTGTGTCAACAGGCATCGATTGTGAAGATGTATAAAAAATTGTCGAGAATGTCATCTGCTTTGTGCCGATGCGGAATTTAAACGCAGTGTGTCCGGCAGTTGCTTCTCTGTTTCGACAGATTCCATTCGTAACTGGAAACAGATTAAAATATATCTACCCAGAACCTTCACACACTGCACCTGTGAGGACAAAGAACACGTTCAAGTCAAACAGTAATTCACTGACAAGGCGGTAGAAAATTAAAACAAAAAAACTTGTGTCATCCATATTCTTTTGTCCTGTAGCTGGGCAGAGCCGGTCGCGAGAACCAACGCCACAAGAGCTTTCTTCACGGTGCCTGAATGCGTTACACGATGCACGTCGGCCTGTGCAAAATTTTGGACACAAACCGTGTTCCGTACCTTCGACCAATCTCGAAACTCTGCCGTAGTGTCCTTCATATTCCTGCCATGTATTAAAACAATCTTGCAATTTTTTTAATTATCAGGTAAAACAAAAGTTATTATATTCATTGTCTCTTATTAAACGTGCTATCACTCGTGTTTCAATAGTCGACATCGCAAAGTTGTCCCACGAGTCAGTGCGATTTGTATGTCTACGTACTCTTTCTAAATCATTGCCCAGTATGGGACAAGCACATCTGCGGGAAATTCGTTGTGATACAATTATTATCTAGTATTCGAATCTCTGATTTGTCGTTTATATACATATTTGGGGAGGTGTATACGACCTTCAAATCGTTCTGTGACAATAAAATAGTAGGACTGTTAATACATTCTACCAGTGCCCGCCCCGTATTTCTTTCGACAACGAGCGTAATTCCGGTGTATTAATAAAGCAGCCACGAACGTTTTAATGGGCCTGGATAAGACTTTTGAACATCCCTTTACGTGTGATCTGCTCCTCACACGTCTCCATCTTATAATTTCACTGACCGCCGTAAGGAATTCGTACTCTACATTACATATTGACGTCTTCCTTTCACAATACGAAAACACCGCCAAGTTCGATTCACCGTCGACAATTGCTGAGCGGAGACCATAGGTGTGAAACGTATGAAGCTTGGAACGCACCGCAGACGTTCGTTCCGGCTAGTGGAATCGATTAAGGTCTCACATGTAATCATCACAACAGAAATTTGGTTTCCGACATTTTGGTCATCTAAATGTTGTGTCCCGCGTTGTCGATGTCTCTGTCGCGCCTTTCATCTTGACTGCTCAGTACAAACATGGAAACTCGCGGCAGGTATCCGATTCTGTTAGCCCACCTTGGTGCAGGGCTAGAAGCAATATTCACCACATTTCAGTATTGTCAAAACAGTTAATAAGTAGAATGGTGTTTGCCTCTGGTCAGGAGAAGGAATAGGGGCTACTTGGTTCCAGAGTGTCATAGATATTTATCGAACAAAAAAAAAAGAGAGAAATTAATTTCACCGTATTCATCAGTCTCTGAAACATCACTTCCACATCATAGACACTATAAATTTATTTCGTCTTCATTCACGATGATAGATCCAATGTGACCGACCCAGTTAAGTGTTTTGTCTAATTTTAAACGCTTTGGTAACTGACTAACGGTGCATGCTTTCACTAATTCCGATTCTGTGGGGTCTCATACGTGCTCCATAATAGCGTAGCAGACACACTTGTCACGACATTTATGCGGTTACCGCTCTACTAGAGAACTTTTTGTAATCAGAAAACATATTACACGTCTAATTCCGTAGTGCCACGTTATACGTGTCGCATTTCCTTTTACGTGGTTACTGTCTACTGCACTTTATAGTTACAAATCGCTACCGACGCATTCTGACATTTTGCCGTTGTTAGCACATCCTACGAACAATTAAGTGTACTGGAGTCCCGATAATTCGGACAACATTCTGTAACGCATCGTCTGGCATATACAGGGCGGAGAAACTATTTGACCAAAAGCGTAGGGCACAAAGAGAGCGCCAAACGAAGGAATCTGAGTATAGAAAATACAGGTCGCAGTTAAATAACGGCTGCATGGAAACGGTGGTCAGTTACAACATTTTTATATACATACTCCTGTTAATTAAGTGGTGGCTCATTTTCACTTTTTAAAAATATATCCAAACATGATACATGGACATGTAATTGACCTCATTTCTGAAAAGTAATATCTGGTAAATGAGATACACGTGTTTGTGACGCTTGAAATTTATCTTGTTCTCATCGTGACGACTGGTTAGTCCAAACATTGTGTTTATGTATACATTTTCTGTAAAATACCTATCATTTTGAACAAGGGCCTAAGTATGGCAGATTTCAATTACGTTCCCGTAGCGCTGAAAATATGCATTTGCGACTCTTAGTTGCCAAACACACATTCCTGTTTCATGCTGTCCTTCCACCCTGCGTTTTTGGTCAAACTGTTTCTCCACCCCCTGTATAACGGAGCTGGATGGCAAGCCTCGCTCAAATAGCTCTGTTTAAATTATTCGCTTCATACGTTCGTTACACATACGTCACTGAATGACACCCAGCCAGGTTGTCCACCTATATTCCGCCACGTCACTGGAAGGCCAGCACTCCATCCACAAAATCACGAAACCAGCACCAGATTCGCATAGTGACGCTGTACTGATCATAAGCACATTCAGACGTTAATCGCAATTGCAGATCATAGCCGACTAAATCTTTCCGTTAATTCTCCGTCTCCCACAGACCACAGAGCTCTGACGCTGCATCAGCGGTCGATTGTTGCTGTTGGCATCACGGAATGATGGCAGTTACATTCAGAGTTTCTCCGGAGTAACTGGGATTCTGTTAAAGGAATGAAAAGAGAAAGGAGTAACGAATGAGGCAACTCGGAATCAAACACTACGTTTCTGGTAGTTTAATGCGATGACAATTTTGAATGATAACTTTCGTCATGCGATTGAGTTACCAGCAATTACAGAAACCCAGGTTTTAAGTGGCGCCCTCCACAGACAAACTCACTATAGTTATTTTACGTGCCAAGTTTCATTTTAAACACAACGTAATTACATTTCTTATGAACTACACATAATTGAGCCTGTAATTCATGACGAAGTTGACTGTTACTATTACTACTACTCTCGTATTTTTTTTAGGTAAAGAATTAGCACAATGCTCACACAAGATAGCAGTCTTGCGTCTATCACGCTGTCATCCTGGAAACAATTCCTCTAGCCAGAGCATTTCTTTTTCCGACACAGGAATGATTTTACAATTACCTTTGCATGTAATTCATACTTTACTGCATTAACTGAATATTTAGTAAAAGGGCGAACCGAGTTATGTTCTGCATAGTGTGAATGAATGCTGCAATTCTGGCGGCAACAAAGAACAACGGGCACGAAATACCAAGACTGAGGGGCGGCCCACACTGACGTGTGACGTCACACGTCACCCCTGTCTCCGTACACAACACGAGACGTGGTTCGTTCTGTCTAATAACTTATTTCTCTTTAACGAGCATTTTCGTATCTTCTCACCTTTGAACTCCAGTATACTACTCGATATCAATATAAACAATTTAAACGCTCTCTCTAATACTCTTATGCGAACGGCATGATTATTAACAATTTTACATTCAATTTTTGTCGGGTTCTTATTCGTTGATTACCGTATATCTCATTCTACACTCAGTTGGCGTCAAGCTAATTACGTGCATCTTTGTCCCGCTTTTACAACCTACATCTCTAGTAGTATTAGGTGCGTTACATGTCTGTATGATTTGCATGCAAAACTTGATCTTCCACGAAAAAGGCAGACGCCATTTCGCGTCTGCTGCCAGTTGTAAGATGCATTCCAGTACCGTGTCCCACTCACTGACCAGTTACGCCGATTTTAATCTGTCACACGGTGCCATACCGCCGCCCACAGATTCCTGGATACTCTGCCTTCTTAACAGAACTTGTCCGGTCGTTGCCTCCCGCTGCTGCTGTCGATGTAGTTCAGATTATCCGTTTCAAGATTCGCCAGGCAGTCGATCGCTCGCAACACGTGATCCGCGACCGCTTTCTCTGAAGACTGCCGCCGGTTGTTAATTTGGCTCTTTCTCCATTCAGATAATGTATCTTCCATCTTCGCACCTAACTGCTTATGCCTCTTGTTACTCCATGCCACAATTGGTGCCTTTTTACTGAATAACTAAATAAAAAATAATGCCGCGTTATATTTTAAGTAGTTGAAAAGCGCACATCGCAGGAAACATAGTCTTATCTGACACTGAAATCAATTTTTTCCTCTCAAAAGAAAAATGATGTTCCAGGTAATGTTGGAATGTGACGAAAAAAAGAATGTACTTATTTCCATTATTTTCAAAAGAAATAAAAAACATAAACTTATTTCATGTTTCAATATGCTAGTATTTATTTGTAAGCGCTGAGCAACGCCTCGCTCGACAACGAAAACAGTCTGAAATTTATTCTACGGCTCCTGACTGCGTTATACGACATTCTCTGGTGCTGTGTGGAGGCGGATTTGAAATCGCAGCCGCCCGTTTCTCTGATGTGCCAGTCTTGTCGGCTCACAGTTGTCTCATTTTACCTTCTTTCACACAAATAGGCTACAGCCCTCCCGCGTTGCCCACTACAATAGATTTTTATGTACGAATGTTCTGTTTTTATTTCTTGGAAGTGCGTGATTCGCACCCCAACCAGCGGTATCGAAAGACGTTCTGATGGCGCCCCGTGTTGCAGAAGAAGTTAATTGCGGAAGAAGTTACAGAAGACGCAATGTAGTCGCTGGCCGGCAGATGGCAGCAAGCGACTTGCCGTATTAAGCTTTGATATAAGGAATAAGACGTTGAAACAGAATAAACAGCGCGAAAAAGAGGTGTACGGGCGCCATTCTGTCACACAACGTTCAAGGACCTTGTATATAGTAATGGACACGGAAATTCTGATATCTTTTTGCAGAAAATTATAAATGTCGAACGGAGGAGAAATGTTAAGCGTAAAAATAAGATATTTGATTTTCTGTTTCCGCTTCGAAAGAGTAACAGTATGTTAATAATCGCTTTCATTCTGTCAAACAAAATATAAACGTTACTTAACAGTTCTACAAACAGCTAACGAATGTGCTTTTTATAAACCGATCTGCCGCTACCGCTTCTGGTTCTTCAGGTAAACACCATCATATCGACTCGGGAAACATGGTCACCGATGGCGGATTTCGTATTGTATTTTGAAGGAAAAAAACACTACCGCAGCATTCCATCATTTTACGGTTTTAAGCACTTTCATTTTATCGAAGATTTGAGACTGCGGTCAGCACCCTTGTCATGTCATGTCTGATAATGTGTAACAGTGCAGGATGACAAAACCCCGCCCAACCGCCACTGCTTACGTTTGCTTTTGTTCACACACGTCGAAGATTGACTACCAAAAGGGACGCCACCCGAACGCCAGCACGGGTTACACAAAATCGTAAAACCTGCGTCGGATTCACATAGTGACACGGTACTGACGTTGAGCACTTCTGATCGCGCTTGCAGATCGTAGAAATATAGAAGTTGAGTTTATTTTTCCGTTAATTCTGCATCTCCTGCAGCCCACAGAGCTTTGTCGCTGCCTCAGCGACCTATTGTTGCTGCTGGCGCTCCACAATGTCGGCCGTTTTAACTTTCTTGCGAATAATAACGGTTTTATGGAGAAAATGAAAACGGAAAAAGGATAGTAAATGCACAACCATGAGTTAAAAAATGGTTCAAATGGCTCTGAGCACTATGGGACTCAACCGCTGAGGTCACTAGTCCCCTAGAACTTAGAACTAGGTAAACCTAACTAACCTAAGGACATCCCACACATCCATGCCCGAGGCAGGATTCGAACCTGCGACCGTAGCGGACTCGCGGTTCCAGACTGCAGCGCCAGAACCGCGCGGCCACTTCGGCCGGCCAGCCATCAGTAATATATTTATCGAAGTTAGAAGCGAGTATACCATTAAACGATAAGTAACGTTGGTGGAGCACACATGAATGTGTTCAATCTATATAAACCCACATTTAGACTTACGCCTTCCACACACAAACTCGCCAAAGTTAAAGTTCTGTCCAATCGGAATATCATGCTACCGACATCCACTAATCATTTGTGGAGACATGCTTTCATAACACTTCCACCTCTCTATAGCAAACGATCGTATGCTATATTACGCACTCTGTTTGCATTTCAAAGCATTTCAATATTTTCGCAATATTAATGGACGAGCTATAAATATTTATCGTCTCTTTCTTCCTAACTGTTGTTGTTGTTGTGCTCTTCAGTCCTGAGACTGGTTTGATGCAGCTCTCCATGCTACTCTATCCTGTGCAAGCTTTTTCATCTCCCAGTACCTACTGCAACCTACATCCTTCTGAATCTGCTTAGTGTATTCATCTCTTGGTCTCCCTCTACGATTTTTACCCTCCACGCTGCCCTCCAATACTAAATTGGTGATCCCTTGATGCCTCAGAACATGTCCTACCAACCGATCCCTTCTTCTGGTCAAGTTGTGCCACAAACTTCCCTTCTCCCCAATCCTATTCAATACTTCCTCATTAGTTATGTGATCTACCCACCTAATCTTCAGCATTCTTCTGTAGCACCACATTTCGAAAGCTTCTATTCTCTTCTTGTCCAAACTATTTATCGTCCATGTTTCACTTCCATACATGGCTACACTCCATACGAATACTTTCAGAAATGACTTCCTCACACTTAAATCAATACTGGATGTTAACAAATTTCTCTTCTTCAGAAACGCTTTCCTTGCCATTGCCAGCCTACATTTTATTTCCTCTCTACTTCGATCATCATCAGTTATTTTGCTCCCCAAATAGCAAAACTCCTTTACTACTTTAAGTGCCTCATTTCCTAATCTAATTCCCTCAGCATCACCCGACTTAATTAGACTACATTCCATTATCCTTGTTTTGCTTTTGTTGATGTTCATCTTATATCCTCCTTTCAAGACACTGTCCATTCCATTCAACTGCTCTTCCAAGTCCTTTGCTGTCTCTGACAGAATTACAATGTCATCGGCGAACCTCAAAGTTTTTATTTCTTCTCCATGAATTTTAATACCTACTCCGAATTTTTCTTTTGTTTCCTTTACTGCTTGCTCAATATACAGATTGAACAACATCGGGGAGAGGCTACAACCCTGTCTTACTCCCTTCCCAACCACTGCTTCCCTTTCATGTCCCTCGACTCTTATAACTGCCATCTGGTTTCTGTACAAATTGTAAATAGCCTTTCGCTCCCTGTATTTTACCCCTGCCACCTTTAGAATTTGAAAGAGAGTATTCCAGTCAACATTGCCAAAAGCTTTCTCTAAGTCTACAAATGCTAGAAACGTAGGTTTGCCTTTCCTTAATCTTTCTTCTAAGATAAGTCGTAAGGTCAGTATTGCCTCACGTGTTCCAGTATTTCTACGGAATCCAAACTGATCTTCCCCGAGGTTGGCTTCTACTAGTTTTTCCATTCGTCTGTAAAGAATTCGTGTTAGTATTTTGCAGCTGTGACTTATTAAGCTGATAGTTCGGTAATTTTCACATCTGTCAACACCTGCTTTCTTTGGGATTGGAATTATTATATTCTTCTTGAAGTCTGAGGGTATTTCGCCCGTTTCATACATCTTGCTCACCAGATGGTAGAGTTTTGTCAGGACTGGCTCTCCCACGGCCGTCAGTAGTTCCAATGGAATATCGTCTACTCCTGGGGCCTTGTTTCGAATCAGGTCTTTCAGTGCTCTGTCAAACTCTTCACGCAGTATCATATCTCCCATTTCATCTTCATCTACATCCTCTTCCATTTCCATAATATTGTCCTCAAGTACATCGCCCTTGTATAGACCCTCTATATACTCCTTCCACCTTTCTGCTTTCCCTTCTTTGCTTAGAACTGGGTTTCCATCTGAGCTCTTGATATTCATACAAGTGGTTCTCTTATCTCCAAAGGTCTCTTTAATTTTCCTGTAGGCGGTATCTATCTTACCCCTAGTGAGATAGGCCTCTACATCCTTACATTTGTCCTCTAGCCATCCCTGCTTAGCCATTTTGCACTTCCTGTCGATCTCATTTTTGAGACGTTTGTATTCCTTTTTGCCTGTTTCACTTACTGCATTTTTATATTTTCTCCTTTCATCAATTAACTGACAAATGAGTTTGTCGTTTACCCTATATCAGATTATAGATAACGTTATCTATTTCACAGCAGACGGTCGCCCGCAGCTATCGCCATTAAATTCGCTGACAATATCAAAGTGATCTCTGAACTGTTCTACGTGTTGGCCACTAGGATCCAGCACCATCCTAACTATCAAGTTGTATTCAGAAACGTTAAGTGAGCTTCGACCACCGTTTTGTTGACAAGGAGTGACAATGATTTATTGCTGTGAAACAGAGGGTAAAACTCGTATGCAGACGTGGAAAGTCGTCGTTCGTTGCAATAGTAACAACCTATCGCATTCGTCACCTGAAAATGATACTACCTGATATAAGCCACAATAATTTCCATAATCGTTCTCTTTCCAAAGCTAAACATTTCGTAGACTCATCATCATGATTAGTTCAGAGGTTTTCGTTTCTTCAGCAATACATAAACGAACAATTACAAAGACGTGGATTTTTGAAATGTCGCGAAAGCAGTACTGTTACAACTGGGAACGGAGTGTCTCGCAGCGGCATTCTGGACACAAATACTTTCGGCGTGTTTGCCGCGTTAGATTTGAATAAGAAATCAAGATTCGGACGAATCTCTCCATCGTCTCTTCCTTGACCAGCCGGCTGCAGCCGTGCTGCCAAAGAAGGCGTCGATGTCTGCGACACTGCTTCCACCATGCCTGAAACGTTACCGAGTCTTGGAGATCCTGTGCAGCTTCTCAAGGAAAGACGGTAGCCGTGGTGCCAGTGCAAGTTTCTGCTATACATTCCCATCTGTGCGGCCTGTCTTTTCACGGAACTGATGTACCTTAGTTTTACCTGAATATAAATAGCGTAACTAATTTTGCCTAAAATAATACAGCGAATATTTATATTTATTGCTAACTGTTTTTCCGCATTATGGTCCTAAGCATTTTGAGGTTTCGTAATACCCTCTCTGTTTTTCACACGTGTTGGTGGCCGTCGGCAGGCAAATGCACCATTAGCAGAGCAGGAAACTCACCGCCGTCAAATCAGCATCGGAGACGAATTTATTCAGGCCTTACTTGTATTGTAAGAGTTGACTGCTTGACATGCTTTCGTTATTATGGCGTTTTCCATTGCGACGCGAAAAGAAGTAGTTGTTATTATTATTTTATCAAGAGGTTAGTGAGTATCTCTGCAGATTTTTCTTTTTTTTTTTGGGTGGGGGGGGGGGGGGGCGGACAGCACTTCATTATCTAAAGGCCATGGCAGGCGTATGTGGCTCATACACTAAGGTGACGTCGTAACACCCACACACTCGCGTCATTCATTATGAACGGCTCTGCACTGCCACGTGTGCTAGCCCTGAAATCGAGCGAGCATGGCCTTTTTGCTTCTCACTAGAGTAATAGGTTAAGTACTCTAAGAAGATACATGATTTTCTGAAGAGGTGGTTCTTTCCGTTTAATAAGACCCCTTTTTTTCTAGTGATGGTATTAACCATCTACGAAAGCGTGCAAATTGGCCGATATCTGTCGGATGGCGGATATCTGTCCGGGCTATGAGCCCATACCTTATACTCCTTGTGGTTTTGTGGTCGCCTCGTCAAACGAATCACGTGCTCTCTGTTGGCAACACGCTAATAATATTCCAGCAGCGTCTTGCATCTCGAAATTCCACCGCAGTCTGTTTCACATTTTGGTATATATTAAAACAATTCCGAAATTTTTTTGAATGACCACGAAAACAGAAGTCGTCATTTTTAATTCCTCTTATTAAGCGTGCCATTCGTCGTGTTTCAACAGTCGACATCGCAACGCTGTACCACAGATCGGCGCGAATTGTACGTCTACATACTCTCTCGAAGTCATTGCCCAATACGGGACAAACACATCTGCGGGACATTTGTGATGATACAATTGTTCTCTTGTATTCGAATCTCCGATTTCTCAGTAATATACTTACGTAGGGGAGCGTATCTGTGAACGTCAAATAGTAGGACTGCTACTACACAGTACGTAGGGCAGTATTTGCAAATCGGTCTGCCAATACCAGTTCTGTCTTATCACGCAACCTCTGCGATATCGATCCTGGAAATGTGCTTATAGCCACAGCCAGCCTCTCGCTTAGTGGCGAGGGCTACGGCAAACAGTGGCCGGAGACAAGACACCCCTTACTCTTTGCACAGCCGTGTGGATGGGTCTGTAGTCTTTGAGAAGGTTTGTCGCCGTGCCTAAACGCCTAATACTTTTTGCTGAAATATGTTTGCAGTAGTGCCCATCTCGCACATGTTTCCACAATGAGCGTAATCTTGATCGCTTAATAAATGAGCTGCGTACGCTTCAGTGACCATGCACGAGGCTTTTGAACATCCCTTTACGTGCAGTCTTCTCCTCACCCTCCCCCACATCATGACCCCACTGGCGTCTGCCAGGAATCCGTGCTCTCCACCATCTGTTAATGTTTCCTCTTCATATTACAAAAAGACTGACAAGTTCACTTCGTCAAAGGATAGCTGCATTGCACAGACCATGCGTGTAAAAGTTATGAAGTTCCGGACATTGACGTTTGTTCGCTGTAGTAAAGTCGAATAACGTTTAACATGTAACCACATCATTAGAGGAAAACGGTTTCCGAAATTTTCGTCATCTGAACGTTGTGTTCCGTGTTGTCCTCGTCTGTGTCGCATCGTCCTTCTTGATTGCTCAATACAAACATGGAAACCCGCAGCGGGTATTACATACCTTGATGGAGGACTAGCGGCAAAATTGATCACATGTCAGTACAGTGAAAACGGTAAATTAATAGAATACGGGTTGCCTCTGACAGGAGGACAAATGAGGGCAACTTGGCTCCATAGGTTACTGTGTCACAGGTGTATATGGAGATACAGAGACAACTTGATATCACAGTATTAATCGGTCTCTTGAGTCATCACTTCCACATCACAGACGCCATAAAATAATTTCGTCTCTAGTCACGATGATAGGCGCAATGCGACGGACGCCATTAAAAGTTGTGTTTCATTTTCCGTGCATTGGGAATTGAGCAACGGCGTACTGTCTCTCTTTTCATTAATACCGATGATGTAGGACCTCGTATGTTGCCCAATAATAACGTAACAGACGCTTGTGTCACGACATTTATACATTTACTACTACATGAAACATGGACATGTGATTGTCTTCATTTCTAAAGAAGTACTGTCTCGAACGTCGGCTAAGTATGATAAACGTGTATGTGATGTTCTAAGTTTTGCTTTTTCTCATCCTGAAGACTGATTAGTCGAAAGACTGTGTTCACGCGTACATTTTCTGTGGATTACCTTTCATTTTGAGTAAAGACGTCCCTATGTCAGATTTTAATTGACCGAGCGAGGTGGCGCTGTGGTTAGCACACTGGACTCGCATTCGGGAGGACGACGGTTCAATCCCGTCTCCAGCCATCCTGATTTAGGTTTTCCGTGATTTCCCTAAATAGTTTCAGGCAAATGCCGGGATGGTTCCTTTGAAAGGACACGGCCGATTTCCTTCCCAATCCTTCCCTAACCCGAGCTTGCGCTCCGTCTCTAATGACCTCGTTGTCGACGGGACGTTAAACACTAACCACCACCACCAGATTTTAATTACGTTCCTATAGCGCCGAAAATACGCATGTGCGACCCTTAGTTACGACACTCACATTCTTACGCTTCATACTGTCTTTCCGCCCTGCACCTTTGGTCAAATTGTTGTTCCGCACACGGTATAACGTTGCTGGGTGGGAGACCTTGCTCAACCAGCACTGCTTAAATTGTACTCTTTTTATGTACGCTACACGCATGTCATTGAATGAGCCCCAAGCCCGATCATCCGCCTATATTCCGCCACGTCACTGGAACGCCAGCTCGCGACATACAAAGCATCAGAGCCGCCCAACTAAACAGTACCGATTATGTGATATGAAATAGCGGAGGTCGGTAAGACGAGTGTCGAAGCCAAGAAAAGGGCCACCGAAGCCAAGAGACATGCAGAATTAGTAAGGGTAGAGGCAGCTGGCGCCAAAACATTGGCCAAAACCGCAAATAACCGTGCAAGAATCGCTACGCGAATTGGACACATGAATGCAATAGGAATCGATGCAATGAAAGCCCAGTGGAAGGAAGCACTTGCGAGCACAACGCAAAGAATGGAAAGCGTTGAAGAACGCGTTGCGGGTACCACCCAAAGGTGTGAAAGCGTAGAAAAAGATGTGGCACGCCGGGAACGCCGAGTACAAATTGGTACACAGCGTCCAGAGGCGGCGGCCGGCTCGGCGCGACGCAGTCGAGTACGAAGCGCGCTCTGCAGCCGAGGGAGCGCACGGCTGCAAAACTGCAGCCCGACCGCCACAACTGACGCTCAGTTCCAGTATCATTGTGGGGCAGAACCAGGAGGTGTCAGTTCGCGTCAAACAGACGGGCGCGTGTGATACTACACCCAATAGAAATGTGCAAGAGGTACCAGTGTTTGATTAAAAACACATTTTACCGGTCCTCAAATTCCAAAATTTCCGGGAAAATGGAGGCTCACTTCACCCAAAAATTTGGCTGTCACAATTTTCTAACACGCTACTAATATCTTGGCCATTGACAGAAAAATTAGAATTTATCTGCGGGCACATCGAGGGCACGGCAGCTGAGAAAATGCGTAGTGTTGCAGGTGCATGCCGAACGTATCAAGAATTTCACCGACGCGTTACTGGGAAAGTATTGATCACGCCAAGTGCAAGACCGAATAAAAGAAGAAATCATTTTGTGTCCATATCCGGAGGCGTCAGGATACAAGAACCCCACGAAGCTCTTTGAGGCTTTAATTAGAAAGAATCAGTTTCTTGATGTGCCACATAGTGATGGTGAAATAATGAAGTTCTGTTTCGCGAAACTGCCGAGCAACTACCGGCTAGCGCTTGTAGGAAAGTACGGAGCGAATATCGAAACATTGAAAAGCCTTCTGCGCGAGTTGGAGTTAATTTTCGAAAAAGAAACAGCGCATGATGGACGGAAAGGGCAAAATAACTATTACAATGGCGACTTTCGTGGAGCACCGCGCAATAACAACATCCATCAGCGTGGAGGCAGGACTATAAGAGACAAAATAGGGACGGCAGAGTAACTTGCAGAGACAAAACGATACCCGCCAGTACGACACGAGCTGGAGGCGCAGAGATTCACATGAAGAGCGGGATGAGTGAATCGAAATACGTGGTCCTAAACCGAGATCCAATCACCGAAACAGAAATGGAGGGCGAGATGGAAGCCAGGACCGTGCGGTTTCGGCTCGGGGAAAATCCGCACAAATACTCGGACAGAGCCGTTTACATATGTTGAAATGTGAGGAGCACATGAACGTAGTTTTTGTACAGAATAAAAGTGTTGCCTGTGTTGAAACCAAAGGGAAACATTTGTAAAATAGACTGGCTTAGAAAACATCTTTCTGTTGTGTACGTATTAGACATTAAGTGTGGTAATTTGTTTTTATTTATATTCTTTAACATGTACATGTGTAACTTGTAGGGGCTACGAGACGACATATGGACCTTCCGCGTTCTTTGTTAACTCCGAAATCGAAGGGTCGGTCTAACTCACTTTTCTGTACTTTCCATTTCATGGGGGAGCCACCACTCTTCAAAGTCATTGGTAACACAGACTCCATCTTCACGTGTGTTTTGTCTTTACACCGTACCTATTACTGTGTCTTTGTTGAGGAAGAGCTCCTGGATGCATATCGACAGTGTTCTGGGCACGCCTTACAGCGTTGCGCCTCTTCTTTGTTTGCGCGGTATTCGTCACTGCTGTCATGGGCACACAACTGCGGTGTTGCACCTACTTTCAGTGAGACTTTCCTCTTCGTTGGCGTGTTGGGCACGCCACAGCGCGTTGCACCATACTCTTGGGGTTTGGAGGCGGATGTACAAAGGTGGCCACTGTGCCCGCCCACGCCGCTGCTGTTAAGCGCAACCTTTCTGGAGTGTGGCGAGTTTCTCGTACGATGGTACGTCACGTCTCTGAACGTCAGCGGTCGTCGGGATTTATCGTATGAGCGGTGTAATGCCGAAGGTATGGAATTCCTCAACAAGTCCTGTACCTGGGGTCTCGGTGTGACACCTAGCACACATGAGAAGTCTAAAAGTATGATAGTTACAAGAAATTGTATACAGAGGTAGAGTCCTTGAATTGTAACTTGCGAAGTCTGCCTTTTTTTGTGTGTGTAAATTTTCCACCGTAAGTTTCTGTACATCCAGTTCCATCTCAGCGATCGGCCACGCCAGAGACATCCACCGAGTTGTCTCAGCGGGGCACGATGGGGGAGTATGTATGGTAAACGAGTGTAGCCGGTAAGTTACATATAGTATTTTTATTAATTTCCATTACTAAGGCGACTGCAGCTAATTATATCTAGTCTAATATGTGTTCATTGTTTATTTGTGTGCGTCCGCCATGTCTTGAGCAGTTTCAGGGATCCATCGAGGCCTCTGGGATCTGAGATGGCGAGGGACGTGCAGTGGCGCCTGTAGATAGCGTAGTTAGTGAAGTTAAAGAGTCAGCAGTAGTTGTGAGCATGCTCCAGTGACGGGTATTTCATAGGTGGGATTACGTACAGTATTTTAGAGTTATGGGTGGAGTACTTGAGCCTCTCTGTATCTTAATGAATCGTACCCTGGTATTAACAATGGGCCCATAGGTTAAGTCAGTATTCTTTACAATAAGCATTAATTATAAAGTCTCTCAGCAGAGTATAAAAATTTTGTGTTGTATTAGTGTAACAGTTCTATTCATGTAAATATTCATCTCTATTAATTTGTTTTATCGAATGTACAAAATACCATCTTTACCAATTCTGAATGCTGTTTCAGTAAAAAGTTTTGAGGAGGCACTCTTTATTAAAGGTCTTAAGTATTGTGCAGCTACTACGAACAGCGAGTGACTGCTGGACGAGAACTGACGCTGCACGGTGGTCGGTGTGGAGTAAATGGAGGCCGAGCGGCAGGGAGACGCCTGAGCGAGGCGGCTGTCAGTCACGACACGCCCCGCCCCTCCGCGACGGCTCAGAGGCGCGTGCCGCCCACCTGCTCAGCGAGGCGGCGGCTCACCTGGCCGACAGCCTCCGGTCAGCTGAAGGCGGACACAACCCCGGGATCCCACCGGGACGGGCGACCCCGTTGGCGGCTGGCCGAGGAGACAGCACGGCACCGCTCAGCGGTGACGCAGAAATGGGGACTCCACTAGAAATGGGGACTCCACTAGAAGTGGGGACTCCGCTAGAAATGGGGATTCCACTGCAGTAGAGGTGCCAGACGACGAGGGCGTACTCTAACAATGGCAGAACGGAGAGTCGGAGTGATCTCTTGAGGCGCACTTATGACGGACGCCGTTTACAGTTCCGGCACCAATTTGCATAAATCACTATAATAGGCCGGACTGCACGCCCAAAGCAGTTCTGTGCCGGGTATTGCTGGACTGCAGTTTGTCGTGATTATGTTCTCTCCTACAGAGAGCAGTTCCGCGCAATCGGCCACGTTGATCGATCTGCTATCCTGGTTTCAGCCTCCATCAGATGAATCCACGAGTGTTGCAGTCACTCTGTAAGTAGGCTGTTTAGGTTTTTTATATTGGTAACGCCACCTCTGTATGAAAATCACTGGCTGTGCTGTGTGCAGTCTGTGGCTGCTTTGCATTGTTGTAATACTCGCCATTGTAGTGTTAGGCAGCTGGCTGTGAACAGCGCGTAGCATTGCGCAGTTGGAGGTGAGCCGCCAGCAGTGGTGGATGTGGGGAGAGAGATGGCGGAGATTTGTAATTTGTCATGAACTGCTATATTTATATATGATGATATCAAGGTAAATACATTGTTTGTTCTCTACTAATATCTTTCATTAGCTAACTATCACTATCAGTAGTTAGTGCCTTCCATAGTTTGAATCTTTTATTTAGCTGGCAGTAGTGGCGCTCGCTGTATTGCAGTAGCTTGAGCAGCGAAGATTTTTGTGAGGTAAGTGATTTGTGAAAGGTATTAGTTTAATGTTAGTCAGGGCCATTCTTTTGTAGGGATTTTTGAAAGTCAGATTGCGTTGCGCTAAAAAAAAAAAATTGAGTGTCAATTAAAGCACAGACGTGTATAAAATTTCTAAGGGGACGTTTCATATGTCGACCCTTAGCCGAGGATACCTCACTTGAATCTTCTGATTTTTTCTTGTAGTTTGTGTAATTAGTGTAGCTTTTGTTTATTGCTAGCGCGAAATTGTAGAGAGAATCCCCTTTGTAGTTGCAGTCTTTCACTGTTGTACAGTAAAACAGTTGTGGCATGCATGTAGATTTGCACCAAGTATTTCGCAGCTGCGCTTGCAATTAACTAGATATTTTTTTCAGTGCTATGTTAATGTGTTCTCTTATTTTTGCTCTTCAAATTGTGATTTTCTGTGTTATCGTGTGAAATATTGTGACAATAATGGCGTCTGAAAGACGTAATACTAGGCTCCAAAGTTAACTGAGAAATGACAGTGAAGACGAAAGCAGTGTGTTAGCGCCGCCGAGTAATGAATTAACTAATGTTGAAAGTAACTTGGCAATTGTGCATAGGGAAATGGAGCGGGCTGCAAATAATGGCGTAGTCAGTGAAACAAATAGTGAACAGGGAAGCATTATCGATCGATCAGTCGGCAACAGCTCGCCTCGGGAATCCGGAATGACAGGGCACAATCTTGCAAATACTGTAGATTCAGGTTTTGCGTCCTCACCGTTTTCTCAAATAAGTCAAGACACATTTTGTGCTTTTCAAAATGCGAATATTGCCGGTTCAAATGCATTGCCGAAAAGCGCTGAGAAACATGTTTCAGACACCAGTACATTGTTATTACAATTAATGCAACAAATGGGACAAGAGCTTCAAAAGTTAGACACAATGGAACAAAATCTTCAAAAGTTAGACGCAATGGAACAAAATCTTAAAAAGTGAGACACAATGGAACAAAATCTTCGGAAGTTAGACACCACGCTTGAACAAACACGTGAAGATTTAACTACTGAGTTACATAACATTGAATCGAAATGTCAAAAAGTCTGTAATGACGTAAAAACACAAATTTGTGAGCATTTTCAACCTATTTTTTCGCGGCATGAAAATGCATTACAGAATCACGAAGCAGCCATAAAAGAACTGCAAACTATTGTTCATGAAAATCATGAGACCTTGAAAGCTAAAATTGACTCAGTTGCATTTACCGATTCGGTTACGCAACTTGCAAAAACTCAGGAAAGGTTAAAGAACATAGTAGATACGATTTCAACACAAATGGACACTCTGACACTTGGTTCAGAAAAACACACTAACGAAATAAGTACACTATCGGAGAAAGTAGCCGAACTTTCGGATCAGTTCACTAACTTATCTGCAAAGGTAGATGATGATCTGAATGACACAAGACCCATAGCCGTCACTGACACAGAAGAGTATGAACAAATTAAGAAATTCAAGGAAAATCAGGATCAAATTAATACACAACACCAAAGACAAATCCGGGAAGTACAAGATCAGCTGACACAGGTAATACAATAATTACGTATTTCAGAGGACACTGGCGCTCCAACACGGGAAGAGGGACTTAGAAACACGGAAAAGCCGCAAAATAATAACACAGGGCATTTCGGAAGCTATGAAAGAAATTGGCAATGTGCACCGAATTTTGAGATGGAACGGCCGACACGACCTAACAATGACCGATATGCGACTCGCCGACATGATGATTTTGACTATAAGCTGTTCATTACTACACGTAAATTCAAAACATTTAAGAATTCTGGCAACGACATTCATCCACAAGCATGGCTCCATCAATTCTCTCATTGTTTTCCTCCCAACTGGTCGTTGGAACACAGATTAGAATTTATGTGTGGCTTCTTAGAGAATGAACCAGCTGTAAGAATGCGATCGGTCATTCACGATTGCCACAGTGAAGGAGAATTTTACCATGCCTTCCTCTCAGCATATTGGTCTCAAGCCACACAAGACCGAGTAAAACATGGTATCATAATGATGAAACATTTCGAACAATCTGAATTCTCCAGTCTTGTGAAATATTTTGAAGACATGTTGCACAAGAATCAGTACCTGTCAAACCCATACAGCCCCTCAGAACTCATCCGCATTTGCTTAATCAAATTACCTGAACATTTACGGCATATTATTTTAGCAGGACGTTGCAAAGACGACATTGAAGCTTTTCAGGAACTGTTACAAGAACTAGAAATTGACACAGATAATCGCGGAACGCGAAAACAAGGACACAACAATTACAGGTCACATCCGTCACAATTCCGTTACGACAGAAACAATAACCGGACACGACTGGTCTATTCTTACAACGCAAATCATGACCAAAATAGACACCACCCGTACGACAACCGTTGGCAGAGTAGTAATAATTACAGGGAAAGATCACCTCTCCGCGGTAGTGACTATCACAGAGACAATCAGAGAAACAGACAATATGGGAACCAAAATAATTATTATCAAGGGAGACAGAATAACTTCAGACGCAACAGTTCAGCGCGCAGTTACGATTCAGGGAGAAATTCTCCACCACTTAACCGACAAGAAAGAAACTACAGGAACTACCGACATGACGACAGACGATGTGATCGTAACGACAGACCTGAATTGCATCAGAACTGGCGGGATTCAAACAGAGCAGGGCCCTCTCGAGGAGGTGAATTTGTAGAAGTTAGGTCTCCAAATCCCAATAACGACGCGCGCCAACAAAGAGACAATAGGCAATGACTCACACCGCTGGCAGCCACAAAACGTTCTTATGACACTAACGACGCAGCTGCCATAGCTAGTAACTACGTAAAAATGGAAGACATTAGGGACATCTTACTCTAGGAACACGACGTAAAACATAACAACATTGCATATCCTGTGATTCACATTACTGTGCATGACGTAAAATTTACGGCAGTACTTGACTCTGGCAGTCCCATTTCAGTAATCAGTGAAATAGCCTTTAGCAAATGCAACAAATCGAACGATTGCCCCACACTTCTGATACGTAAGATTAAATTACAAGGTGCAATCTTTGGAAAAAGTGTAGATGTACGCCAACAAACCAATTTAGAATTCTTTTGTCAAAGCCACAGCTTCTCTACGAACTTTCTCATTGTTCAATTATTGTCGACGGAAATTATATTGGGAGTAGACTTTTTGAATGAATACAAAGCAATCTTAAACTTTCACGATGCTGAAATAAGTTTAGAGAAAGAAGGTAAGTCAATAGCTTTGAAATTTGAAGATTGGCTCTCAAACCACGACGAGGAAATTAATCGGCTTTACCTTCTGTTAGACAACAGTTCGGACTTTTCTACGGAACTAGACACTAACAATCACTCTGCAAGTACTGACAGGTATGATATCGACGGCGCATTTGACACTAATAAGTTAATTCAGAATAAAATTCAAACAATTGAGAATTGTAATGACACTGATAGGCAGGACCTTTTTGAGATTTTACAAGCACATTCCACAGTTTTTACTCATAAAACAGGAACAATCAAGGGATATCAATACCAATTTCGTGTTCGTGAGCATACTAAATTTTGTGTTAGACCATACGTAATTCCGGCGCATCATAGGGACCGTGTTAGAACAGAAATACAATCTATGCTTAATGAGGGCATTATTGAGCCTGCAGTAAGCTCATACAACAATCCATTACATGTTGTTGAGAAGAAAAATGGATCGATCAGGCTTGTCTTAGATTCGAGACAAATCAATACGATCATTATTCCTGAAACAGACAGGCCGCAAACGTTAGAAGAACTTCTTCAAAATTTTAGTGGTGTAAAAGTGTTGTCTTCCATTGATCTCAGATCCAGCTTTTATCAGATCGAACTTCATCCAGAATGTAGAAAATACACAGCTTTCCTTTGTTTCGGCGTTTGTTATCAGTTTCGGAAACTTCCTTTTGGTTTGAACATTTCTTCGGCAGCATTCATTCGTGGGTTAAATTCCATATTACCTGAGTTCTTAAAACGTCACATCACCTTATATGTGGACGATATTCTGATAGCAGAAGCTTCATGGGAACAACATAATCGCATCCTCAACAGTTTGTTACGTATTTTTGCAGAATCTGGAATTACAGTTAACTTGGAAAAGTCTGAATTCGGTAGGACAAAGGTGAAGTTTTTGGGACATATTATTTCTTCTGAAGGGATTCAGCCGGATCCTGAAAAGTTAGAGGCAATCAGAGCCATTCCAGTGCCATCCACAAAAAGACAAGTCCGCAGTTTTCTAGGTCTCGTAAATTTTTACCGTCGTTTTCTGAATATGCAAATTCTTGTTACACCAAAACTTTGTTCTCTCACTGGAAAAAATACTATTTGGAACTGGGACGAACAAGCACAGTTGGAATTCAATTCTTTGAAAGAAGCGTTACTTCACGCGCCAATCTTAGCTCATCCAGATCTGTCACAAGATTTCTGCCTTAGCACGGATTCTTCTAAAGTCGGTCTTGGTGCCCATTTATTTCAAGAAGCCATAGAAAATGGCACTACCACTCAGAAAACCATTGCTTTTGCTAGCCGAGTGCTAACAAAATCTGAAAAAAATTATTCCGTTACTGAATTAGAAGCTTTAGCTATCGTTTGGGCATTTAACAAATTCCGTTTCTTTCTTTCTGGTAAGCACGTAAAAGTATACAATGATCATCGTGCATTACGATTTCTTATGTCTTCAAAATTAAATCATGACAGGTTAAAACGTTGGGCATTGTTTCTGCAAGAATTCCGCTTCACAATAGTCTACATTCCCGGCAAGGACAACATTGTTGCGGACGCACTGTCACGCGCACCGGCTGGGCTTGAGAAAAGTACCACAGAAGGCAACCTCGAGAAAAATTTCAGTATTCTTTACATTCAGAAAGTCGCCTTTGAAAACTTCATCACCACATCTTTAAAGGACATTGCTCATGAACAAGATAAAGATCCGATTTGGAAAGACATCAAGAGCAAATGGCATGAAAAGACACACACACAGATTCGGCATTATTACCTGGTTAGAAACAACATACTCTTCAAACGCTGCACTGTTGATGACAAGCTATGGGTACTCTGCATTCCTGACGATTTTGTTAATAAGCTCATTTGGTACATTCATTTCAGCTACGCACATTTTGGTCCACGAAAATGTTATCATATTCTTCGAACGACTTGTTATTTTAACAATATGGAAAAGAGAATTCGAAGAGTCTTGTCTATTTGTAAACTTTGTCAAAAGGCGAAACCATCTACTGTCTCACATCGTGCTCCGTTGTTTCCTATCATTCCTTCTAAATTAAAAGAATTTGCTGCTGTTGATCTCTTGGGACCGCTTGTCAGAACATCTAATGGATTTTCGTACGTTCTAGTCGCTGTTGAACTTACTTCAAAATTTGTTTCTTTCACACCGTTACGTAAAGCCACTGGTCGGTCTGTATCCAACGCCTTTGTTAAAAATTTCTTACGTGAAGTTGGCGACGTTGCTAAAGTCATTTCAGATAACGGACCGCAATTTAGATCTGCTGTTTGGTCACGCATGCTTCGCAACCATAAAATCAAACCTGTTTTTATTTCATTGTACTCACCACATTGTAACCCCTCCGAACGGATTATGAAAGAAATCAATAAGCTTTGCAAGCTTTATTGTCACAGAAAGCATCAGCATTGGGACAGATATTTACACTTATTTCAAAACGTGCTGAATGAAATGCCTCATGATTCCACTGTTTTACCACCTATTCTTGTACTGAAGAATGAAGAACCACCGAACAGAATCAGAGAGCTTGTACCTTTCCCGAATACACGTAAACTTCGACACAAAGACATAATTGATTTGGCTCTTAAAAATATAAAATCTGCAGCAGACAAAAGGAGAAAACTACACGGTAAAGCAAATGCAAAGAAATTGTACATTGGTCAGAAAGTTCTCATTAAAGCTCATTCATTGTCACATAAGAAGAAACACTTGAGTCACAAATTCTTTCTAGTTTACAGTGGACCATACAGAATCCGACGTATACCACATGATAATTGCGTTGAAGTTGAAACTCTGCGTACTAGGAAGAGTAAAGGTTTACACCACATTTCACATGTAAAACCATTTATTGAAAGATAATCTGCTTTTTAAGTTTGTCATTGCCATAAAACTTTTCACTTTACATTACTAGTATGCTTGTCAGACTTAGAATCTGTTAACATGCAACAATGTTTGAAGTTAAATATCCGATCAAGAACCTAGGGAACATTTTTAAACAGAAATTTCGAATGCATTGTTATTGTGAAGAGACGACCCAGTGTTATTGTGTGTGTACATTCTTGCTTGTTAGTTGCACGATTATGGAACGACTATAAGGCTTCCATACTTAGAACATTTACCAGTACTGCTAATGAGATTTTAATGCAACATTTTGGTTTACTTGAAAATACATTCTGGATTTAAAGTAGTTTCTGTGACAGCTACACGATCTTATCACGACGCTACTAATGAGTGACAATTTACAATGCTGCTTTTGCGGTGTTTCTGTTTTATATCTGCACAATTTTTCTGCATTATTCTGCAAAGTAAAACATGTTTTAGTAGTAACTTTTGTGGTATAGCTACAATGAGACTGCCTTTTCCGTAGCACAACAATACGTTACAGCACAGTACTTTTCTCATCACGGCAATAAGCGTAATAACTAAGACATTTATACGCAAAGCATTTGACTTTTGTGTATTATGAGGTAAGTACATTGACTTCAGCAGAACTTTGCTTACAGAGGACGATAACTACGACACTTCCACTGAATTATCTTACAGCAAGACGCACATTTAGCGCTACAGGACACGCATTTGAGTGATCAATTTTGTACTTAAACCATTTATTTTTCAAGATTTTTGAATTACATTTCATTCCATTGCTGTAATCTGTAACACTTCAGGATATAATTACATTTATCCTCAGGGGGGTACACGCTTACTTTGTGTACCATGTGTGTGGCAACCACAAGGAACCCTAGCTAATATGGTATTTGCTTATACAACTTTACACATCGGTACCATATTTCTCTAACACACAAATTACACAGCTATCTGATCATTTAACTGAGAGATAAACATTTTTTTTACTACATCAGTCACACATGTTTACGCAGTTACACAGTTGGATAACTTCACACTTATGAAACTGTATTTTGTCTGTACTTTGTAAACTGTTCATATTTTTTCGGAATCATTGTGATACTATGAGAGCTTTGAATGATGTATTTGGTAAGGGAGCATGATTTTAAAGTACGTTTGAGGTAGATGACACTATTGAAATGAGCAGAGAATTATTTTTTGGGTTTGAAATTATTGCAGAAAGGTACGACGTTTTTGAGATTTGACTGAGGTGTTATGATGTTATTATTACGACGACGATGTGTACTATGCTGTTGAGATATGTTTATGATCAATAAGATGATGCTACCGTATATGAGGAATAAGAAGTATGTTGGAAACCAAGAATCGTACTTTAAGAGTTATGAAATGTGCGTAAATGCGTGACTGTATCACAATGCTGACGAATATTTTATTTGGACACTTATATTTATAGGATTTTCTTTCTACAGATTTGCAACGCTAATTATTGACCTGTGAAATATTTTTATGTGGGACTGTCACTGTAGTGGAAACTGCTGTCGTAAATATATCCGTAAGAAAGTTAAGTGACCACCAGCACATAATGCATCGCGGGCACCAACCTGGGCGACAGCCGCCCGCAAAAAAGCCATTAGCCTTTCAGCGGCACAGGTAGAAAAAAAAGGGGGGGGGGCATTATACTCGCTATTGACATTTCCTTGTTGAAAGCATACTGTGGAGCTCGTAATTTATGATATTTACTGAAATGCCTAATGAAATGACGAGAAATATTTTTACATCTGCACACCTGATTACGTCAAGCGTCTTTCTACGAGAGTTGAGAGAATTTCTACTAACTTATGAAATGTCACATGACTATTGAATGATATTTTTATGCTTTGGTTTGCGTAATTGCTTATTTCATTTGATACCTGTTTTCCAGCTGTGTTACAGCATTAGTTTTATAAAATAAACTTTGATGCATTTGCTAATGTGAACACTTTCTGTCAACAGATCTATTAAATGATAATTTTGTAATCCACATTCTTTAAAAAAAAGGAGAACTTGGAATGGAAAGAACAATAAGAAGGGACTAGTAACAGTAACTGGACACATAATTTTCTTTTCAAGTATATGGTAATATTTTTTTTACAATAAGTTGTTGTGGTGCATCACTTTAATTACTTAGATATTAAGATGTGATTATACATTTCCCTTATCTGCATTGTTATCTTTAGTGTACTATTTTTTCTGCTTGAGCTATGTCATGTTTCGATATAAGCTGCTGTTTGCCAGGCATAGTGCTACTGAACTTTAATTTGTGTTACTCTGCTAAGCCAGATTTATTTTTTTGTTTGCTGCGCATTGCCTCATATTAGTTGTAATGTTGAATTGCTTGGTAATTTAGATTTACTGTAGCTTGCTTTGAGATTTTCCATTTTTTTATTGCTGTTTATATTAATTGTTTTATGTGCTGCTGCATTGCCTCGTCCCTTAGTTTAGCATCTGAGCTCAGTAGATTTAAGTTAGCTTAAGAGGGGGTAGACTATATAAGAAACTAACTATTATAAATTTATAAGAAATAGGATACTGTACAGTGGAGAAAAACTATTATTGACAGAGGATGTGAACATGATACAGAAGGCAGGCTTAGATAGGACTTTTTGGGAATAATGATGAACAAAGGGAGATCTCCATGCAAAATACTGCAGTAAAACAAACCCTGTCCTTGCCCTTTTGTGTTATCCCACTATATGTTTGTGTACCCTTGTGTATTTGTTTTCTTCCTGTCTCTGTGTAGTTTCATAGAATTTTTTCTTCTTTTAATACTAAGTTACATTCACTATGATGAGGAATACTGTTATCCTCAAATACAATTGGCATAATAATGTGTTATTTACTTTGTAAAGATGTTAGACATTATTAATTCTGTTCTGTTTAATGCTCATGTGTGAAGTTGATGTTTCAAAAGTTATTGTGATCTTTTATGTATGTACTCATGTCATAATTCCACTGATGTATATGTTAGTTCGATTCTTTTGTAAAGCCTGTACTACAAATGTTATCTGTATTATTAAGTTCTTTAATGATGTATTTTGTACCTTTGTTATTGTATTTTTATGTTACCAAATTGTAATTGTTACCAGTTCTTCAAATTAAGTAACATTTCACTGCACACGTTTCTGTTGGTCATAGTACATGGACAATATGTGAGAAGTAGGGACTGATAGTGTTTGCACATGTGTTAATAATTCAGCAAGGGACTGGATAACAGCATTGCTGGATCTAAGGACAATTCCAGAAACTTTGTGAGTGCACAAGTGGTGGTTTATGGACTTGCTATATTGTCCGCAAGACTCTTCGATGGTGATTGTGCACCTGCACATTTGCAACAGATGGCTGCTGGCCATCTCTACCAGGACTACAGTGGGTCTGCATCTTTGATGGCCCACCAATTGCTACAAGGACTGCAGCGGGTCTGCACCTCCGGTGGCCCACCAGTACCGTAATTTCTACCAGGACTACAGTGGGTCTGCTCTGTGATGACCTAACTACCAATATTCTTCAAAACATCGACTGACTCTGCTGTGGGTTTACTCTGTTGTGGCCCATTACCTGTCTGCATGTCGAGTCAGCACTGTCTTTCCGTTGGAAGGACAACACTACTTCTTCAAGACTGCATGGAAATCCACTACGTCTGTGTGCATTGTCTTTTACTGCTCAGACTTTGAGAAAAACACTGCAATTTTACTGTGACGAATGATGAGGACTGTCTTTATGGACTGTGAGAAAATTTTAGCTTTTGACCAACATTGTATCAATAAGTGTGTGCCTTTGATTACTTTGTTATTGTAATTGTGAAAAAAATTTTAAAAAATATGTATTGGCCAGTGCCCAAAAAAAATTTGTAAAATTTTTTTGGGTAGCATGGGGCTGTTTAGGTTTTTTATATTGGTAACGCCACCTCTGTATGAAAATCACTGGCTGTGCTGTGTGCAGTCTGTGGCTGCTTTGCATTGTTGTAATACTCGCCATTGTAGTGTTAGGCAGCTGGCTGTGAACAGCGCGTAGCATTGCACAGTTGGAGGTGAGCCGCTAGCAGTGGTGGATGTGGGGAGAGAGATGGCGGAGATTTGTAATTTGTCATGAACTGCTATATTTATATATGATGATATCAAGGTAAATACATTGTTTGTTCTCTACTAATATCTTTCATTTACTAACTATCCCTATCAGTAGTTAGTGCCTTCCATAGTTTGAATCTTTTATTTAGCTGGCAGTAGTGGCGCTCGCTGTATTGCAGTAGCTTGAGCAGCGAAGATTTTTGTGAGGTAAGTGATTTGTGAAAGGTATAGTTTAATGTTAGTCAGGGCCATTCTTTTGTAGGGATTTTTGAAAGTCAGATTGCGTTGCGCTAAAAAAAAAAAATTTGTGTGTCAGTTAAAGCACAGACATGTATAAAATTTCGAAGGGGACGTTTCAACTCTAAGAGTAGAATCCCGTATTGCAATTTGTCTGTCTAGATAAGACCGAGTGTTAGTGTCTTAGGACGGCCTACTGCCTGTCCTATGGCTCTGTCCCGATTCTTGCGGTCCTCAATACCATCAGAGCCCGTACGTGTGCTTGCCACCGTACCGCACTGTACTGCACATCAACAATAGGCTGTCGTACCACCCCACGAGCTTCTTGTCGATGGACAGTGCCACTACAGAGAGTGAAGGATGACTGGAGCAACTTTCGGATGGCGCGCCTGGTTCCCAGAAACATTAGATTGGTGGCCCACACCACCAGTCGCACTCCTTCCAGCTGGCGCCGCTTTCTCCACGCCAGGAACCACCATCCCGCTCCACAGATGAGTGTGGCGATATTCGTGTGTTGAGTAATTCGTTGTGTGACGTTAGCATGCGAAGGACGTTACGGGCAACTGTTTTCTTTTTTTTTTCTTTTCTTGCTCATACATCTGCGTAAACACAGTAACATTTGTGCTTTTAGTGAAAACATTGTTTTCTCTTTTTTTTTTTTTTTTTTTTTTTTTTTTTTTTTTCCCCCAAACTTTATTTCAGACTCTAGAGATTGGAAATTCAATGTCAAATACATGTATATGTTTTTGCTTTATAGCTTTCAGTCTTCTTTTTTTATATGTACATGTTTATGTTAAAGATATCCTGGTTCCCTATCATCATGTCAGTTTGGAACAATTTTTTTTTTTTTTGGTGATGCACACTATGTTACATGATCTTCGATCACACCAGGTACACTTACGAAATTTCTGTCTTTTTATGTACACTATATCTCTCTATCTCACTTATGTTAATGCCTGTCAATTGTCACTATGTGTACAAATTTCAATACTTACAAAATGTTATACACAATAATATGCTACTGTTACACGAGAGTATTTTTGTTGGTCTATGTGAGCGGAATATCTGTGGTTACAATTCTGGTTAATGGTGAATGGACCATCAGCCAATCAATCACTGTAAAATATTTATCATCCTTTCTGTTCAGGGAAACGGCGTGAGGGTGGTTAAACGTTTCAACCATGAAGCATAGAGATGTTGTTTGTCTTTTTGGCTTCATGCAGAAGTATGTGTGTGTTAGAGTTGGGCACCAGGAGCTAATTCTTAAATGTTACTGAAATGAGAAGCTTGCAGGTCCATTAGGTCAACATTTTACTGCAGCTTCGAACTTAGCCTTCTGGCATGTGTTCAACATTTGTATGACTGTGTGAGTATGTCCATGTATGACAGTGGGCTCCCTGAGGGTGAATCTGTGTTGCGTGTGACTTATTAATCAATGTGAGTAAGATCTTGGTGAAGCCATATGAAAAATTCCACCTTTCATTTTATCATCAATTTCCAATTTAATCTGCCAGTTCGTTGTGACATTTTGGAAACTGTTTGGACCGATTCTTTCTGAGTGATTGACGCACTACATTTGTCAAGTGAGTCATCCACTACCAAAAATAATCTAAATTGACTGGGGGGGGGAGAATGAGAGGTTCTGTGCCCTCTTTTGCATGTCTCCTCCCATTTTAATCAATTTTATTAGTGTTCTATGTCATTGCACGGTAGTAACAGACCGAATAAGGTTATTGTATTGAGAGTATTTGTACTGAGTGCTCAAAAAATAATTTTCACTTGATTCCTATACTTGTTGGGTTACTTCCCTGGGTGGCTTGTGCGAGGCAACCATCGGAGGACGTGGCACATGGCATTTCCGGTTGGGGGTTGCACTTCCCTGAATCTGAGGGGTTCGTACAATAGGCTTAAGCCCCTGGTGGAACGACCTGCGAGACGTCTGAGTGTCGCCGCAGTTTATGTGTTTACCATTCCGGCGCGTCCGGAACGAAGATTCCTGGCACCGACTGACTGCATTCTCCTCTTGATTCTGACAGTACTTGTGACTGTGCTTTCCGGGGTGCGACTGTCTGGCGCCAGATGGCCCGTGGTCTAGGCAGTTTGTTTTCGTAGCCAGTCAAACGGCAGCTGAACAGCAGAGGCATGACTGGTCAACTTAAACTGAGGCTAGTTGACGTCATAAAGCCCTGCTCGGAATTGGAGGGAACGGCCGTTATTGGCGCGAATGATGTTCCGAGACAGTGTGGGGGAATTTTGGAATCAGCGGTTTCCGAGGAGAGTAGAGAGTTCAGCAATGCTGGCTTCGCTCTTGCTTAGAATTCTCAGACAGCCTTCGCTGCCAGGGGTTGGCACAGAGTTGCTGCACGGCAGAAGTCGGCGCCTGCATCACCAGGACGCTGCATACCGACGGCGTGCTGCAGATTTCAGTACCGGCACAGCATTGTGCGGCTCCAGCATTGTAGGTCCTTATCAACACTGAATCACTCAGCAGCAAGCATGCTCACATTGTTACAAGTCCACCTTGTTTGTTTCTCCATGTGATCCCCTCTCACTGCTAATTGCGATACTGCTATATAGTCGGGAGATTAATATTTGATTCATTAGGACCTCCAGTCATTATCGTCAATCTATTGCCTCACAGAGAGTAGGAGCCCCTTGTTCTCGAGCCAACTCTTATTCTCATAATATTTCAGTAACCCTATTCTTTAACGAAGTGTCTGTGTCGATAATCATGTGAATTTATGTTCTGATGTGTAATAAATCTCATTCTCATATTTAATCCGTATATCATGTCGTAGAGATATGCAGAATCCCATTTCCTGTTGTTTAATATGATAAAGTTCTCTTTTTTTCAGAGTAGATTACTATTTTTATTAAATTATTGTCAGTGTGCACTCCTTATTTAACTAACTAGCAGGGGCCACCATCATTTTCTTCCATTACAATTGTGCACATAATTAATTAGCTGGTAGATAAGGAGGGGGTCGAGTGCATGTCTCGTTCTCATGCAAAATTCGTCATAATTAAAGAGGCACAAACTCTTCTCCACCCTGGCACCTCGCAAGATTTCATTAATGACTTAGCTGTCACGACAACCTTATGATGGCAGACATCCGTAGCTAAATCTTTCTATTTCGTGCTTGTTTATCGTTGTTGCCGAGAAAATTGCAGCATTCATGCACATAATGCAGTATGTAATTCGGTTCGCCGTTTACTAAGTATTCAGTTTATAAGGTTAGTCGCAACAGGAATGGCTCGGACTGGAGGAATTGCTTCCTGGACAATTGCATGATAGACGTAAGACTGCTATATCGTGTGAGCATTTCGTTTAAATTCGTCATCGCATTAAACTACAAGAAACGTGCTGCTTGACTGCTAGATGCCGCGTTCTTTACTTCTTTCTGTTTTAATTCCTCTAATAGAATCACAACTTAACTGCCATCGTTCCGTGGCGCTGTAATGACACATTCCTATGCAGAGACATACAATATCTTAAAAGCTGCGCCAAAGATAAATTGAGAGGCATGTATATTATAATCTTTGTAAAGTTCACATTGGATTCTCTTTTGTTTGATACTCCAAGGATCTAAGGGACACTTTCGATTGTTGCCTTGTGGAGGATGGACGTGATTTTTGGACTGTGCGGAAAGGCAGCCATATGGTTGGTAATTATGGTTTGTGCGACGAGCACAGCAAGTCTTATTGTGTTGTGAATTAAAAATAGTGAAAAGTATCGAAGTGTTACGAAAATTATTTATAGCGACGTAGCATAGTATTCCTTGGTTTCCACCGTCTTCGTGAAGTGAACCGATGCCGACTCATGATGGTACACACGGTCAACAAAGAGAAGAACATCGATGGCGACTAATGAATTAATATTGTGGCAGAAGGACTAATTCTACGTCCAAGGTGAGAACTCTGATTAAATCAACAATGACGTGGAATTTAAAATGTAAAATGTTTTTTATTTATTTCGCCACGCTGGCGACCGCTGACAGGGACAGTGCTGGTGGAACAAAGAGTAAGTACTTAATTGTTGTGCTACAAATGTACTCGTACTAATTACTGTTTCTCTGTTACATGACGCACATGGAAAATGACGAATAAGGTGAAACAATATTAACTGTATAAACGGATGGCACAATAACCAGAAGGAACAAGGACAAGGATTTACAAACCTAACGTAATCGTGAGTGACGCAGCTCAGCCGTAATTAAGGTAGGAAAGCGCAAACGCATGCAGTGGCTGCACCTTGGCTTAGCTCCACTTAAAGCAGAACCTTTTCCTTCCCATATTAAAATCCTGGTAGTGTTTGTGGCAACACATAATTACACTTTGATAATTACTTTTTTATGTTCAACAATCGCAGAATTAGAAGATGTAGTGCGCCATCTTGTAAATTTCCGACACGCAACAAATAACAATCGCGAGATATTTTTATTAATTCAACTGCGAGAGAATTTAAAGATTTATATTAACAGTATAGTACAGATAAAAATAATATCTTCACAATGGAATCGGAGAACTTTAATTTAACAAATGTTCATGGACACGTCACCGATTCTGACAATAGTGACGTAAATGATGACGCAATTAGTTTTTCAGCACAACATAATGTAGAAGTAAATACAATTCAATTGCACTCCACAGGGATTAACAATAACGAACCACTTGCAAATGAAACCTTGTGCACAGTCGATGAAGCATCGATTACCAGATCAGATGAAAATATTTCGCGTGAAATCAGTGAACCTAGCCCGGTTTCGATTCAATCAGACCGTGGCAGAGAAACAATGGCAACAAATAATGGCATAAATACAAACACACAAGCTTCGTCAGTTACGCTTGAGGCATTATATAGTCTGATGTCAAACGTGAGCGAGCAATTATCTGATTTAAAGATGAGTCACAACACAACGAACACAAAACTGGCGAATCTAGAAGTCAGCCACAACACAACGAACACAAGACTGGCGAATCTAGAAATCAGCCACAACACAACGAACAAAAAACTGGCTTATCTAGAAATCAGCCACAACACAACGAACACAAAACTGGCGAATCTAGAAATCAGCCACAACATGACAAACACAAAATTGTCAAACATGGAAATTGGGTTTCAACAGCAGTTTTCAAGTGTAAACACGCAATTTGAAAACATACACAGATATTTCGATCAACGCTTAAATAAACACACCAATGAAATCGATCAAAAGATCGAAGACAAAGTCATCAAAACCGTCAATAGTGTATACAATGTATTGGCAAATGACTTAGAAAAGAAATTGTCAGATCTTGCAAACAAACAGGAACAGGAACTGTCAGAAATAGTAGAAACACACAATCAAACACAAACCGTACAAAAAGAAATACATGAAAACGTACAGGCTATTCAATTAAATTTAACAAGAGTACAGTCCGCATGTGAAGAAATACCTGACCAAGTTAATAAAGTTAACGAAGAAGTCGGTTTTCTGAAACAGGAGACTCGACGTATCAACGCGGACATTATCAAAATAAATGAAACTTTAGAAAACGGTAATGTAAATGAATCAATAACTGACCGGGAAACAAAACTTTTTGAAAAATTAGGTAATGAAATCAAAGTAGCCGAGGACAGAATACGCAAGGAAATTGCTGGTAGACTGAATGTTTCAAATGACTTGCCTACGTCAAGCAGCAGGCAGCGCGACACTTATTCGCCCGTGAGAGATTACGATGTCAATAACGCAGAACATCACGCGCCCAGTCCGGCGTATGTGCACGCACCGGCACAGGCAAACAATGGCTATTCGACAAACGCGGTGCTGCAACAGGCAGTAGGTGTGTCGCCTTGCATCTCGACGATTCTAGTCGATGAGAGCCTGTTGAAACATAGACAGTTTCCAGTTTTCTCCACAGAATCCAGAAAAACTCATCCAGTCGTATTCGTAAGAGCATTTAAAAATGTCTTACCAAGAAACTGGACTGAGGCACAGAAGATTAGATATGTAGTAGGCTTCACACAAGGCGACGCACTTTTGTGGGCCACAGACATGGCTGAACAGTGCGTCACCTACGAATAATTTGAACGGGCTTTCTTGGAGAAATATTGGTCTGCTGGGGTCCAAGAAAGACTGCGCCGTGAAGTATTCAACCCACAACCGTTCAACCTCAGAAACGGCGGGTTGAGAAAGTATTTCGAAAAGTACTTGAATAAGACGCGCTATTGGAACAATCCAATACCGCACGTAGATGTTCTCAAAATTCTGAAAAACAGACTACCCGCGAACTTACGTGAAAAATTGGTAACCATACCGGAGAACGACCTTGAATACTTTCTTTCCGTGCTTGACTCAATTGATCTAATATACGAAGAAGAGCCGAGTACAAGTAATTGGAATGAATATTCCGGAACCAATCAAAACAACGGTAACGGATATCATTTTAATGGCAGTGGACAAAACCCACACAGTTGGCATCCGTATGCGACAAGGCCAAATAATGGAACCTGGAATTACGGAAATCGGAGGAATTCGGCGCCACAGAGACGTGAAGACCGAAGGTACAGTACAGATTACGGTCCACGCCGGTATGGAAATGATAGAAATCACGTGAATGATTGGTCAGGCCCGCGTGATGAAAGGCGGCACACAAATGAAAATTACAATAGTTACAGTAATAGGAATGATAGACCAAGGAGGAATAGCGACGGCCGGTCGCAAGAAAATGTAGCACGCAGCGGTCCGGAAACTAATTAGCGACAGAATAACCACTCAGTACACTTTGTAGAGGTAACGGACAGTACTGAAGCAACGCCGTTGTCTCCCCCGGTAAACAACAATCGGTCGTAATGAGCCCCCACCGGCCGACCGATTTGACAACAGGGGGCACAAACAAGCACACATTACATCTTAGACAATTATTTTTAAGATATGATCAGGATGCGACCGTAGAAGATGATCTATGTGAAGAAGAGATGAAAGCACCGGACAAGGTAAGTGACCTCGTGCAGGCTGTAATAACAACAAAAAGATAGGAAGCGTTACAGAATTTAACATTGGACAGGAAGTACTATTACGTACCCACCCAAAATCCTCTAAAATTAAGGCATTAAACAAAAAGTGGCAGTTGTTGTATGATGGCCCTTTCATTATAATAGACAAACCTCACCCAGGATGTTATCTGTTAGGTAAAACACGAACGGGCAAGGTGAAAGGGTTATACCCCCACAAGGACATCAAGGAATTTTTTCATTAAAGGTTATATGTTATTTTAGCAAAATTGAAATTGTGCAACCTTGGATCACATAGTAAAATTGCTGTCATTAACCTAAGAAACTTGCAAACAACTGGGGGCATATGCCAGCTTAAAAACGCATATTTAACCAAACCTAATGAAACATGTGTTACTGTGAGTCTTAACACTATAAAATAAACCATACGGTACTTTGTAGTCTAACTCAGTTATTTAAGAGAGAGGAACGAAGACAAATTAGCGCGAAGGTCAGAGTTTGTTCGCTTGAGACGAGCAACAAACCACACGTCGAAGTTGCAATCCAACGCTCAGCTCATGAGCACGCGATAGCTGCATGTCAAGACGAGGTCATTGGCCGCGCTGTAGGCAGCGAGCCGGGGAGAAATCTTCCCCCCTTCCATGTCCGATCAGCTGAGCGTATACAAAGCGCAAAGGCGCATGCGCGGTCGTGTCCAGGTGTCACGTGACTATTACACGGTGGTGGCTATCACGAATAATGTTCACCAACAATGCAGAGTTTTCCCCGCGCCTACAGTCCAGTCGTGGTACATAAGCGCGCTTGCGCGGAAAGTTTAAAAGTTTTGAGACCACTCTTACTATGAGACACAGAGACGAAAGTCATTCAAAAACAAGAAAGGAAAGGGTACACAAGTCTTGTAAATAGTAACTTAGAAAATTTAATTATAAGCTGGTATTACGTAATAAAAGTGAACATACAAGTACATACTGGTCATGGACGGTATTGTAATATTATATTATACTGAGTAAAATCTTAGCTTGTACGGAAGGAGAAAGAAAAATAAATAAATAAATAAATAATGCAGATATATAACCGGAAGAAAGGCTATGTACACGAGAACAGCACACAATTACATATAGGGAAAAAGCAGCAAAGAGGAAATCAAAGAGATAACGCATACATTTACATTACACAGTAGCTAGCGATTTTTAGAATGAACAACAAGGTAAACGCGGGAATTTTTGTGACTAAGGAAAAGAGTGACACAAGCTTTAAAATAGGGTAACAATAAACAGACCTATGCAGCATGAGTAATGAACTGAATCGCTCTCAAAACAAATACCTAGGGTTTATAGAGAGAGAGACACACACTAACGTTAGGAAACACCTGAAGCACTCAGCAAACAACTTTGTAGAATATATAAGCTATACACGAGGGTACATGTACGAAAGCTAAAGTGTAAAGGAGGAAAATAGGGAATGTTGCACATTAATGGACTGTAAGGCAGTTATGTATGTAAGAAGAAATATTTAGTTGTAAGTATTATTAGTATAAGGGACGATGCTCAGCACACCCTGAATTATTTTGGAATATTGAAGGAATGGTGCAGGGTACCGAAAAAGGGGCCCACCAGCAAAGTGTATATTATAGTGGTAGATATTTTTTTGTGTATAAACGTATGTATGAATGTGTGAAAGGCGAAAGAAGCTCTGTACATGTACGGAACTTAAACAACGTAGAAGTGTATAAGGAAATTAAACTGTAAGACAACCACGTATAAACAGGTATACCTAACGTCAAGAAACAACTTAATTAAAACCGTAAGACTCTACGAGTTTACGAGGAAATACGAAAAACCTGATACAAAGTGCAACATTAGCGATGCTTCACTCATGTATGCAAAAGGAAGGTATGAATTACTTTACCCACTTGAAACATGAAAGGATAAATCATGTTAAAATTATATCTTTCATACATATAACGATTTACGGTCACGAAGAATGAAAATGACATCTCCGCTATACGAGAAACAGGTAAGTAGTGTGATCGACGACCTGTAAGCAAAGGAATCGTCTATAAAATAAACTATGAAAAAAAAAAGAGTCATAAAGAATTTCATGCTGCACTGAAGCTATGAAAGTGTGATTATTCGTGTACGTAGATTTTCATGACAACCGATGCATTAAAATGTCTATTTTTTCTCCCATGATAACACAAGACGCCTATAAGCGCACTTTAATTGAAGATGATACACGCCCACAAGGGCGTGCCGCTATTATGAAACACTGTACATATT
Organism: Schistocerca serialis cubense; assembly: GCF_023864345.2. Taxonomy (NCBI): domain Eukaryota; kingdom Metazoa; phylum Arthropoda; class Insecta; order Orthoptera; family Acrididae; genus Schistocerca; species Schistocerca serialis. The sequence goes on along the minus strand of NW_026047621.1, from coordinate 50,391 downwards.
AATAGTAGCTACACCCTGAACTTCAAAATTTTATGTTTATATGTCCATGTTAAGGTAGGAAGTTTTATTAGGGTTAATGATTTACAAGCACACCAGAATGTGCTTACGCCCAAAACACTGTACATGTTAGGGTTATGCTGCATATAAATGATTATTTCGTGCATTTTCAGATTTTATACGCAAAAAACCGTAGCATACACGTAGTCGTTGCCACTACCCTAAGTAGAAGGTAGAAAATTCCCTTCCCAAGCTTCAGTGGAGCGGCTACAGCTGTATTCTCTGCATGCTGATGCATGTCGTTGCGTATGAAGAATACAGTATGTAACGGAGGTAAACCTTAACTTATACTCGAGTTCAAGAAGGAAAACAAAGGACTTGTTCCTTCTAACAGATTAATGGAAAAAGGCGAGTGTGTGTGTGTCAGTAAAATCCAAGACGAAGAAGCCACTATGAGTGGTCAAAAATTTTTTCAATTTTAGTCGATAGTTTTTTCCTGTAGTTAATGTAAACAATGTATTGTATGTATTATATGTTATTCCATTGTATGTGATGTATTTTGTATTTCATGCCAAGTCCCGTGACTTACAAATTATGTGCATTGACCAGAAGTATTGAGGGGAATGAATCTCAGTACAATAGGTAAAAGGGGTTAATGCGAAAAAAAAAGTGTAGTGAAAAGGAAGTTTCGATCGCAATACTCGCGGTTAAAGTGGTGTGTGTAGAAATTAAAATTGTGCAAAGTAGTGCTACGTTGCAAGTGTCCGCGAGCCTAAACAAGTGACATCGAAAATTGAAGCTTGTATCGTCAAACGACCCATGGCGTCACAGTAGGAAAGGACAATGGCAAACAAGTTTGACATGGTACGCTTCTTACCAGGAGCTGAATCGACGGGATCGTCCTCCGCCTCGCACATAGTGTGGTGTGTTCTTCGGGGCACATATTCCAATGTACCTCGTCGTATCCAGTCTAAGTACTGGAAGGAACTACAAAAAGCACACGCATACTGAGGTTCGGAAGTCTCGACGGTACCCGCACGTCGGTGTATATTCAGTGCACTGGCGCGCGCATTCAACCAACGTCGCCCGCTAACGGACGACCAAACAATCAGGCGCGCGTATCACCCGCCCATATTCAACACGGGCTAGCGAACAAAGCTCGTCGCCCCAGAATAAATACAGAAAGCAATACAAGGACTTAATTTTCACCTCTGATGAGGAAGGAAACATTTGTATGTAACGTTGTATTCAGTGTATATTTTATTGTACAAACTTTACTACATGATGTCATTTTCTCAGTATTAACCAGAACTTTGTATATTAGGATTAAGGTTTGTAAATATTAGCATAAGTATACCAAAAAACTGACACACACTCAGAATTACCAAAGAATTCACAGTGCCATGAAAATGAGACAATAAAAATGAAGTTGGTAAATAAAAGACCCCCAAACCTATCAATTGCAAGGTCGACTACTGTATCCTGTCAATCAAATAAAATTTTCTAGTGACAGTATACAGTAGGGGGGCAGTTGTAATGACACATTCCTATGCAGAGACATACAGTATCTTAAAAGCTGCGCCAAAGATAAATTGAGAGGCATGTATATTATAATCTTTGTAAAGTTCACATTGGATTCTCTTTTGTTTGATACTCCAAGGAGCTAAGGGACACTTTCGATTGTTGCCTTGTGGAGGATGGACGTGATTTTTGGACTGTGCGGAAAGGCAGCCATATGGTTGGTAATTATGGTTTGTGCGACGAGCACAGCAAGTCTTATTGTGTTGTGAATTAAAAATAGTGAAAAGTATCGAAGTGTTACGAAAATTATTTATAGCGACGTAGCATAGTATTCCTTGGTTTCCACCGTCTTCGTGAAGTGAACCGATGCCGACTCATGATGGTACACACGGTCAACAAAGAGAAGAACATCGATGGCGACTAATGAATTAATATTGTGGCAGAAGGACTAATTCTACGTCCAAGGTGAGAACTCTGATTAAATCAACAATGACGTGGAATTTAAAATGTAAAATGTTTTTTATATCCAGAATGAGATATTCACTCTGCAGCGGAGTGTGCGCTGATATGAAACTTCCTGGCAGATTAAAACTGTGTGCCCGACCGAGACTCGAACTCGGTCGGGCACACAGTTTTAATCTGCCAGGAAGTTTCATATCAGCGCACACTCCGCTGCAGAGTGAATATCTCATTCTGGAAACATCCCCCAGGCTGTGGCTAAGCCATGTCTCCGCTATATCCTTTCTTTCAGGAGTGCTAGTTCTGCAAGGTTCGCAGGTGAGCTTCTGTAAAGTTTGGAAGGTAGGAGACGAGATACTGGCAGATGTAAAGCTGTGAGTACCGGGCGTGAGTCGTGCTTCGGTAGCTCAGTTGGTAGAGCACTTGCCTGTTTTTTATTTATTTCGCCACAGCGCCAACACCAGTAATCGACCGCAGATGCAGCGACAGAGCTCTCTGGTCTGCAGGAGACGGAGAACAAACGGAAAGAAAAACTCAGCTTCTACATTACTATGATCTGCATTTGCGATTAATGTCTGAGGTTGCTCACAGTGAGTACAGTGTCACTATGAGAATCTGATGTTGCGTTCATGATTTTGAGGCTCGCGCGCTGGCTTTCCAGTGTCGTGGTGGAATATAGGCGGACGACTGGGCTGGGAGTCACTCAATGAGCTGTGTGTAGCGTGCGTAAAAAGTGAATTATTTGAACAGGTCTGCTTCAGATAGGTTTGCTATCCAGCGCCGTTATACCGGGCGCGGAAAAACAATTTGACCAAAAGTGCAGGGCGGAAATATAGCATGAGACATAGTATTTTGTGTATGGCAACTAAGCGTCGTAGCTGAATATTTTCTGGGCTACAGGAACGTGATTGAAATCTGACATACGAATGTCTTCACTCAAATGACGTAATTTTCAGAAAATGTATACGTAAACACAATATTTGTACTAACAAATCGTCACAATGAGAAAAAGGTAAATTTAAATTATCACTTTCACCTGTATCAGACTTAGCTGACGCACGCTAGACACCATTGTTTCAGAAATGAAGAAATAACATGTCCATGTTTCATTTTTCAATACGCCTTAAAAGGGCCAAAAGGAACGAAAAATAAGCCACCAGTTAATTAACAAAATTATGTGGAGCAAATGTTCCAACTGACCACGGTTCATGCTGGCATAGCGCCTTAAATACTCAACTGCGACCTCTACATTCCTTCACTTGATGCTTTGGCTTTTGGTCAAATTGTGGTTCCGCACCCTGTATATGCCAGACAATGCGTGACAGAATGTTGGTCGAATGCTCAGGAGTCAAGTACACCTAACCTTTGGTGGAGAGTCCTAACAAAGGCAAAATGGCGGTTGCGTTGGTAGCGATCAGTAACTTTAAAATTCAGAGGACAATTAGTATGATACGTTTGACAAAGGCGCTAAGAAAATAGATGTATAATACAAGCAGTCCTCTAGTAAAGTAGTAAATGTGTAAACATCGTGACATGAGTGTAAGCCACGCTGTTATGGGGCAACACATGAGACCCTACGGAATCGGTATTATTGATAGCAAAGACTGTGCACCGCTGGTCGATTGCCAAAGCATTGAAAACGAAACAAAACTTTTAACTGATTTGGTCACATTCATCCTATCACCATGCGTAAAGACGGTATTTTTTAATATCGTCTGTGATTCAGTAGTGATGAACGAGAGACTGTTAAATACGGTGATATTAATTTCTTTTTGTATCTCTATATGTACCTAAAACATATGGGCAATGACCTAAGGTACCACGCAACGTCGACCAGAATTCAATATTTGCTGCGATTTTCCACGTAGCCTATTTACTGAGCAGGCAAGGTGAACGGTACGACAGATACGACGTTTACACCGGACACAACATTCTGAAGGCGAAAATTTCGGAAACTGGTTCTCTCTACTTATGTTTACATATTAAACCTTGACAGGTTTTGCTAGTCCTTATTACGAGATTCATAATTTTTACGAGTATCGTCTCTGCAATGCAACTGTCCTTGGTACAGCGAACTCATCGGTGCTTCCCTAACATGGAGAGGAGACATTAACAATTACTGGAGGGTATGGATTTCTTACGTACGCCAGTGAAAATATAAGGAAGAGGGGAAGGAGGAGATTGCACGTAATGGCAGGCTCAAAAGTACTATCCACGTCCAAAGTTAAGCTTACTGGTGCACGGTTGTGACTTAAGTGCAGATATAAGTTGCGCAGCAATTTGTTTTGCGGCTTTGTGGTATAGACTATTGAAACGCGATGGAGAATGGACGGCATACTTGACAAGAGGTTACAAAAATGATAACTCTACGTGTTTCCACATTGTCAACAAGCCAAGTACGGGCCTGTTTTTATATACTACCGGAATGTGCAGGAGACCACAGCACCGTATCGGGAAAGAAGATGTCACAGCGATGTAAACATGTCGTCCACACGGCTCAAGCGATCCTTTTGCTGAATCAGGAGACAGAGCGATTAATAATTATATAGTTGGTAGCTGTAGCCAGGAGAGCTAAAACCAGGCGGAAAGATGTCCGCCGTTTGCGTTTTCAAGGTGTATTAGGCGTAAACTAGAGCAAAAATGGAAAAAAATGCTTCTTCAGTAGGGTCACTCGATTACAGGGTAGGCGCGTTTGTCAGGGCAGGATCGTTCGTAATGAGTGAGTCGCGAGTGTCGATGTTATGACGTCACCATACTGTCAGCGATAGACGCCCCGCCGAGATATGAGTATATGTAACACCACTGAAGCGAAAGGAACAGCTGATTCTGGGAAGCCCGCCATATTTCTAACATTTTCCCTCGTTTGATACTTGCCTAATCTGATAATATTTCACTAAGCGTTGTACGCAAAGCTATTTGGAGTACTGTTAAAACGAAATATCGAGGAATACACAGATTCCTTTCTATAAGAAAAGGGCTTTACTTTTCCTGTCATCATAGAGGCCGCACAGATCAGATTTCGCAAACATGATTTCAACCTGTACAGTGGCTGTTCTGCAGAGCAGTTCGTCGAATCATCTGCTTCCCGACTTGGGGGAACAGCGTCGCAGACGTCGACACCTTGTCTGGCAGCACGGCGATAGTGATGCGTAGACGGAAAAAAAAGGCGATGGACCTTTCTGAATTAATCCTGAACTGCTAGTAAAGTTCATCTCGACGAGAGCACGGACGTGGCACAAGAAAGCCGTCGCGAGAAACACCGTTCCCAGCTGTGACGGAATTTTCCGGCCTACAGCTGTTTTCACAGCAATTTATTGTAAACACCGGGCCATTTTAATTGTCCGTTTACGTGACCGTGACGAATTACAGGGCGGTGAAGTAGAAAGAACTGCGATTACGATGATAATCTCAAGGCTTTTCTTAGCAGTAATTTAATCGAAAGAACGTAACATTTCTTATCGTGTTTTCTGTGGATTAAGGGAGACAACGCTATGCCGTTTCAGTCCGTCCCCTAAGCAATGAAACTAAAAGACAGATTTGCCCCGAGTGGAGAAATCGCTTCATCGTATCGCTAGTACGGACGACCTCCAGTTTGAAAAGCGAAAACAGGAGTCTGCTATCGATGCTTCCTCAGCTCCCAAATAGAGCAGTGCACACACAGAGAGGTGAGCAACATACACGGTAATGAATCACTTCGTTAAATATACTGATATCAGGTTTCTTTTTTTTCTGGTCTCGCTATAAACCTACGGCACAAGAGGAACATACTGTGTGTGGCACGGTGGTGGTACGTGCAGCTACGGTGAAGTATAATCTGTCGAAACAAAGAGGTGCTATCAGTTTCTTCTGACCAGAAGACATCGTAGCTTCATATACTACCAATATGTTACCGGTTCTGAGTAAACTGAAAGCACCTAAATACTTCTTCCAGAACCGTATCTGCACTGGCTCCAAAACTTTAATAGTAGCTGGAAATTTCGATATTTACGTCGAAGCATCGGTCTGGACGAATCAGAAGAGTCCTATTGTCTGTGTAAGAAGGCGGCCCAATTTTCAGCTGTTCTCCTCATCCCTCTCCACTAGCCACTGGCGGCCACTAATATTCATGCTCTTTCCGAGAGGCTAGCAGCGAGTTCCAGCAGAGAGCGAGAATCTCGCTCCTACGTGCAGCACTGTTGCCGCACTTCGCCACAACCGAACTGCCCATCCAACTATCAATTTTTTTCTTTCCTTTATTTTCTTGGAGCAGTACAGCTGTGAATGTGTATCTTGTAAATGTTTAAGAGCGATTAAAAAAAAGTCATATGACGGCAATAAACGTGAAGTGAATCACAAGCAGGCGAGGCGGATTATTTACCTCATTTATAACTTTTTCAAACGTGAATTTAAAAGCTCGACTCCTACGGTTGATATTTGAAAGCACAACAATGGCCCCCAGAACCATGTGGAGTCGGCAAAGAACTGTTGAAGCGAATTGTAAAGGGAAGTGTCAAGACTGTCGGAACTGTAGAAACAGTTGGTTTCGTGTCGCCGGAAAGCATCGAAATCGCAAAGAACCTGTAACACAAATGGATAGTTATAACAATGATGTTTTAAAGAGATCCATGTGAATGATGAATGCCTGACATAACAAAAACGTGTTACAATTACGCAGGCCTCAATGGTAAGCGCTTCGTCAAGGTAAAGAATTTTCAAAGACATTGGTTCCAGATACGTTAAGAAGAAAGCTTTTAGTTCAAACAAATGATATAGGTGCAGCACGAACTACATCCCATATAAAGATTCACGATACAAGAGAAGCAGGTAGGTCAACAGTGTATTACCTTGATGAAACATGGGTCAGTTATAATGATTCCAAGAAGATATGCTGGAAAATTATTGATGGTACTGGCAGTTTTAAATTTCTCATAGGGATAGGTTCTCGGTCAATTATTATGCAGGCTGACTCTTCTCGTTTTATTTCTGAGAATAAACTTGTATTTACGTGCAAGCAAAACAGCAGTGATTACCATTCTGGATGAACGCTGCCAGTCTCGTGATGTGATTCACAATTCTTGTCATACCTCGCTTCGAAGTCGGTCATTGCCAGTTATGATTAAACTGTTATAGAAAAAACATCAAGTACAAACACCTGAAATGTGGATATTTTTCCCCAGCTTAAAAATAAAAATAGTAAGCATCGTATAATCTAGACTCGTGTCGATCTTCTGCAGCTCGTTAATTTATACTGCACCAGTCAGGTGACAGAACGTTCACACACGACTTCCTTGCACATGAATGCGGTCACACCATTTTTGCGTTTACTCACGTGTCACTGTCATTGTAGCCTCATGGAATTAATTTGGGCAAAGGGTGTTAAGACTATGTGGAAGAAAAAGAAACGAAACATTCAAGGTAACATACAGTGAATCGCTTGTACATGAGGCAATAAGCAACGGGGCAACAGACAACATCTCACCTGTAGTGTGGGCATAGTCTGTGTGGCATGCTGAGAAGCTTTAGGAAGATGAAATTGACAGGGAAACGATGATTGATATAAGACTTGAACCTATCATCATAAATTAAATACCAGATTGTTCGGAAACAGACTGATACACAAGTGAAGATGGTATTACAATGTAGACTTTGGAACAAAGTAATATTTCTTAAAGACGCTTGGCTTAAAAATGTGTTTGTCAACAGATCAGTTGCATACATAATAATGAGAAATTCCTAGCCTTTCTGATTAGGACTTGTATCCTTTTAATTATGCAGACTACAAATATATTGCCCAAGGAGAAGTCAAGCTTCTCCCACCGTATTGTAAACCTTTGTCACTTTCAAGGCACTTACTCGACAGGGCTCCAAAATGACAATAATGGTTACATGTCGACATATCGGTAGTTTTCGATGTTATCGGTCAGATTCCCTGGAGTTATTCACAGGTGGAGCTTAATTTTTTGCTTGTTCAATTGATTATCGATGCGGTCTCTCACTGCAACATCGAATGTGTTAGTTTACACTCACAATGCCCGTTAACAAAGATAAATATGACAACTTACTGACCATTCTTACGGTAGTCTTTTACATTAGTCTTTTCTACCACTAATTCTTTTTTACACTCAATGATTACACTCAACTACCGTCAAACACACACACACACACACACACACACACACACACACACACACACACACACAGACACACCTTACACACAGAGCAGAAGCAGTTGTCAAGCAGATAGCAGATATAATGATTTCGGTTTGTGCTCGAAGTTAATTTTGTAGTGTATTAAATTTCTACTTATAATGCAGTTCAAATCGCAATAAATGGTAATTATTGCTAGCAGATTCAATGTCGTTTTGAGAAAAATGGTACTTCACTTCTTCACAAAACTGTGTCAGCTGTTTACTATTTCCCTCGTAGATTTGAACCTATAATACGATGTACCTTAGGGAAACGAGCCTGAATGTTGTCCCTAGCAATGCAGTTCGGCCACGTGGACTTCGTTTGTCCGCTCTCTGCTGCTGGCACGTGCGCAGTTCGCACCCCCGCCCCCCCCCCCTCCCCCCACGACCCACTCATCCTTTCCGCTCCGCCTCTATATGCAGAAGCGCCGCCCTAGGTGACGCGGGCTTTAGTGTGCGTTATTCATGGAAATCTTCAGAGTACAACACACGCCCTGTTATGTAAAAGTCAGTGTATCAATGACAAATTAAAAATTCTAGTAGTACACCGTATTCAAGTACAGCAACTGTGTTTCCCGTAATTGGGTCACGGTTTTCAAAGGTTATGCACATGTACGATTCGCGCCAATTTCTACTACAGTTTCCTAGTAAGGGCTATTTAAACACGACGGAGAGTGCACAGCACATTTGGTAGAAGCAGATATTAATCATAAATTTATTCTCTGTTGTCATCAAGGCATCTTTGATGCCGATGTGATACGTGGCCGGAGTGTGTAAGATGTCACAGAACTACTTTGCAGAGAAAGACGCAACTACAACGTCAAGGCTTTGGCAACTGAAGTTGCGCGTTTCGATTGTCGAGACAGAAATCAAACCGCTGGAAATTTGTGCGTTTGGCACTTGTAGCCCACACTGTTCCAAACGAGCTGTCAGTTATACGCCATTTATATGCTAAAACAGAATAGCACAAGCTACGCAGCAAACACTTTCCAAAATCCATGGGTTGGATGAATGTAGGGATCTAGGCTAGGTTGGTCGTCAGATCGAAAACTCTACGAATGGCGAAAATTTTTGACACGAGAGAACGTTACTCTCTAACTCCCTATTATGAATTTACTCTACAAGTAACGTTTTCTGATACATCACGCTTCTCATTTCGATATTTTGTCGGCATCTGTACTGGATTAAGCATAAGCCATAGCGTTTCATTCCGTATAAAAATAGGACACCACGGATGTTTCTTCTTAAAGCATAATGACACGCAGTCCTGAGGAAAGGGCCAGAAAAATATGTGCTTCCTGTGAAGCAGATATTTAGTCTTCTGTGGAAGTGGCCAGCAGTCCAACAGGAATAGGAATTCTCAAATTACTGCCATTCTGTCGTTTGTGTAAATAAAGAATTGTCAGGACAGTGTCTGAAACGTCGCTCTACCTGGCCAAAAGGACAGTTGTCGCATTGACATTGCGACTTTTGGAGAAAGTAGGGTAATTGAATTTCTGCATGTGTGACACCAATACAACAAGATCATTTTTGAAATCAGTAATTGATTCCAGGTGTAGATAATGTAACTGTCTAATCCATTTGGTTTCGAATGTCAACACGGCAAGGATAGATGCACCCGCCGTGTATATGTGGTCGAACGCATGAAACTTGGTGTGAGTCCACAGTTTCACATGCGCCCACGAACGGCCTATAACGTAATCAGGCGCCGTAAAATAAAGCTTTGGAGATCTTCGTTCTCTCGATCGGCGCCGCCCTGCGACACGACAAAATAACACCACTGAAACAAGCTTTTCCCTGTTCATCGCCTTTTCAGAGACATTAATTGTTGGCTCGAATGTGGCCCTCCTCCTCTCATGTGGAGTGTGTAAAGACCCTCGACGAATCGATTTTTATCTGTTACCGTTTAACGAATGCAATTTGTACAAACAGAAGGTGAACAGCTGGATACATTGCCACGATGTAAAACAAGGTCTCACACTGAGTTTAGATTTCGCATCGATGAGAAACAGATGGTGCTGTCAACTTCATTATCCCTTGTTCACAAACAGTGGCTGGTGACATATCCGCTAATACTATGTACGTGATTAGGAATTCGCCTTGACTCTAGACGAATTTTGGTAGGTAGTTACACGTCTTCAAAACCATGGACTGTAAATACGTTCCGCCCCTTACTGCTATTCCTATTCCTCACTACGCATGTCATCCAGTTGAGTATAATAAACGTATCACATGCGTTAATTGGTTTGGATAAAAACGTTTAGACGGTATTTTTTGACGATTTCTACACGTTTTCCGGAAGATCTTCTCACACAATCGCCTCCTTCCCTGGAATGTAGAGTAACATCAGCTGGAGGGAGCTGAGACAGAAGGCCATCCATGAATGTGCCGAGTGCGAAACAGGAACTGTGCGGATGCGTTAAGATGGTAAAACTGGTCAGCGACTGGCAGTGTGACTCACATGTGGGAGTGGACAAGCGACTCGCAACTGGAGGGATACGCGAGGCTGTGCTGTGGGCGCATTTTAAAAATGTAGTCTCTGCGTCAAATATAGATTCGCTCTTATTTCGGCGATTAACTCATGCATGCAAATTTCTTTGTCGTTCTCGTTTACTTCATGTAACAGCCATTATTCGCGGGAGAGTTACAAGTGGCAACAATCCGCGATGCTAACAGCAACAATCAGTCGCTGAGGCAGTGACAAAGCTCTGTCGGTTTCGAGAAAAGGAAAAATTAACGGAAAAATAAATTCGACTTATCTATGTTGAATATTCTCCACTTCTGTTTCAGACAAAAATATTTGCAGTACTATTATCAACGGAAAACCTGGGGTTCAGACTTTTTTAAATCATAATATTGCTTAACGTTTTCTGTTATCAGAGAGGCCACACATATCAATTTCGCAACAGTAATTTCAATCGAGACAGCGGGGTTCCTCCAGACCAATTCGTCGAATCATTTATGTCCCTACGTGGGGAAACTGCGTCGCAGCCACCGACATGTTCCCTGGCAGCACGACGGCGGCCATACATTGCCGAGGAAAAGGGCGATGGACCTTTTTAAAATAATGTCGAACTGCTACTAAAGTTTTAATTCGGTAAGAACACGGACGGCGTCTGACGCAAGAATGCCGTCGCGAGCAACTCCGTTCCCAGTTGTAACGGAATTTTCTGGCCACAGCAGGTTTCGGGACAGTTTATTATAAACGCCGTGCCGTTTTAATCGTCCGTTTATATAAACTGAGGAACTACCGAGCGGCGAACTGGAAAGAATTGCGATTACGGTGATGAGGTGAAGGCTTTTATTAGTTGTAGTTTAATCGGGAGAGCGTAAAATTTCTTATCGCGTTTTCTGTGGGTTAAGGGAGACAACACTATGCTGTTTCAGGCAATTCCCGCAAGCGATGAAACTAAAAAACAGAAAATTTATCCAGAGTTGATCAACTCGCTTCATCGCCTCGTTAGTAAGGGGGACGTCATTTCATGGCGTCTCTGGTTTGCGACCGGAGTTTCAGCTGTGGGCAAAAGTTTACTACCGTTACTAACTAGAGACGCATCCTTACTTCCCAAATAAAGCATTGCATACACAGAGAGCTGGATAACATACACAGAAATCAATGGGAGGAACTTACTTATTATGATTTCATCGTATTTTTTTTCTTTCTGGTCTCAACATATACCTGCGCCACAACACTTTCATAGCGTGTGTGACTTTGTGGTCCACGTAGAGGAACGGTTGAACATAATCTGTCGGAACTAAGAGGTGCTATCAGTTTCTTAAGATCAGAAGACAACGTAACTTCATTTGTTAGAAATCTTGATTAGACTGAAAGCTGCTAATATTGCCTCTTGAACCGTATGTGGATAAACTCCAAAACAGTAACTGCTAGTTTCGACATTTACTTCGAAGCATCGGGTTGAACGAAACAAAAGTAGTATGCGTCATCCACAGAAATGTACTGAGCACCTGACTCGCTTGCTTATGCAAAGTCAGTGTATTAAAAACAAATTAAAGATTCTAGTAGTACACAGTGGTTTTAGCTTAGCAACTGTGTTTGCCCTAATTTGGACATGGTTTTCAAATATTAGGTACATGTACGATGAGTGCCAATTCGTACTACAATTTCCTAGTATGGACTTTTCGGAGACGTTGGAGAGCGGACACCAAACTTCGTACGAGCACCTAGTAATGATAAATTTCTTCACTATACTAATCAGGGCAACTTTCATGCTGATTTGATACGTGGCCGGAATGTGTAAGAAATCACAGCACTACTTGGCGGAGGAGGAAGCATACTCCAACAAAAACCCTCTGACAACAAAGGTAGTACGATTCTATTGTCGATGCAGAAAATAAAATGGAAATTTGTGCGTTTGGCACTTGTGATCATCGTTTTCGTAACGATCGATAAGATGTACGCCATTTTCATGTACTGAGAGTATATTAAAGCTGTAGCAGGACAAAAATTACACGTTTCAAATGTTAAAACTTAATAATAGGACAAATCTTTTGCAATACTAAGCGTATCATCGTGAGTAAGAAGACTGTAAGGCCAAGCTGTGTCGATGGTAGGGGCTGTATATGTGCTGCAGTGCTGCAGAGTCGGTCGTAGTGAACAGGACGAGTGTGTCCATGTTATGACGTCTGGGGCCGTGTATCACGGAACGTGGCCGGCCGCGATCAGTACAGAATATGTGTACATTTTCTAAAGTAGGTGTCTACATCTGCACATTATGCGTTTGCCGGGCTGGATGGACGGCTGTGAATTATCGTCAGTGCTTAATATGCAAGTGGTTGCAGACTGACATGTGGAACAAAAGTCGGTATAGTTTGCCCAGTCACGGAGCAATGAGGAATGCTTGAACACTCTCTTTCAAAAGAAACAATTTTAACCCAAATGACTGTACAAACCTGTTAAGAATTTTTTGCAGGCGTTGAAAGTATGGATGCATGTTGGTCGTCAGATCTAAAAGACATTCTTCACCGCTCGTCGTTTCGACTGTCCAAGCGTGTCACATAAGTGGCCGTAACTTTTCCCTGGCTTCACCCACAAGCACAAAACTTTTACACTGCCATCACGCCATCGACGCTAGAATGTGACATAATTTTCAACATGATACGCCAAAATCTTCCTCTGTTTGTAGTTTATTCACACATACACGCTACTAGAAATTCTTGCAAAAACTGGCAACAGGTGCTTGTTTTTCTTTGTGTGGTGCGTTTTATCGACACGTTCGCCATGTTCAATAAAAAACACTGAACGAGGCAGCGTACATTCTACCTTCGTACAGTCGTGGTTTACTTCAAGGAAGGGAACCCTTCTTTCATGGTTTTTGAGGAGGAACAGCTTCTTCTCCTCGTATTAAGGGGCACGAGTCAGTTTCCCACACAGCAGCCAACAGACAATGAAGCGCACTAAAGCGAGCTCGCCGAAACCTGTGTAGCATCTGCCGCCTGCTTCTCACTGTTGTCTGTAACAGTCCGGAGACATCGTGTCGGCGGCATCTGCGCTCCCCACCCCCCTCCGTCTGAGTTTCGAGTCCTCCCTCGGGCATGGGTGTGTCTGTTGTCCTTGGCGTAATTTAGTTTCAGTTGGATTAAGTAGTGTGTAAGCCTGGGGACCGATGACCGCAGCTGTCAGGTCCCATAGGGACCCAACACCACCGCCACGGCTGCATCTACTACAAATCTGTCATACGACAGTGAATAGCTAATGCGTAACTACGAATACAATTGAACATCGATAGCCCTGTAACGTACTTTAGTTAAAACTTGTTACATCCTGCATTTCTGGAGTAGCAAATGATCGGTACCAAGCGTGAAGCTCGCTCGGAAGTGACCGGCACTGAGCACAACGACGAAAAATCTGTTCACACCTCTCCTTGTCCCGTGACCAAAATACAGCGGCTTAGTTCCATCGTTGCGTTCACCAGAAGTGGTATTGGGAAATGGGTTTACGAAATCCGGTTTTGGGAGCCCCATGTAGGAGGGGGGGGAGGGTTGTTACCAGCTGTATAGCACGGAACGAGATAAACGGACTGTGGCGTGGATGGACGCAGTCGGTCCGGCAGTGCCGACACCGACGTAGACGGCTCGCTCTCTCTGCTGCAGTCTTTCCCTCGCATGCTGCGGGCCGAGCTAGCGACACCGCCCCATGACGTCAGCGTGTTGCTTGGTAGGGTTTTGGGCGGGGGGGGGGGGGGGGAGAAATGGGGCAGCGGCGCGCCCCGGCTGTCTGTGCGGCCCAGTTGTGGCGGAGCGGCCAGGTGCGTGGCGGCGTGCGACGCAGTCCCGCCTCTCGGCGAGAACACCAGAGACAGGTGAGGCGCGCAGCCGGCCTCCACTGCGTTACTTGGAAGCTGCGGCTGTTGTTCTGCTCGCTTTTGTGTGGCTTGTCGCGTAACTCACGACGGAACTGCTCTTGTTTAATACATTGTCTTACTTTAAAAATTAGGGTTGCCGAATAGTTTGTTAAATTAGCGCGTCGAGTGTTTAATAATTTATTACTCGTTATTTATCGCCTTGTTACAGTCGTTTAATCGCTGATATCTTGAGCGAGAATAGCGTGCAACGAACAGAAAATAGCGCCACATGCAGTCGGGCGGTATTTCGATGTATCAGTGTCGATTCCTGCAGATTTCTCGTACCACAGTTGTTGAAAACGAAAACCACGCGTTCCTGGTTACGTCACTGCAACGAAATAACCAATGTTCGTAGAGGACGCAAGTATGCGAAAACCATCAAACAGTCAGCACTTCGGGCTGAGTGAGTTTTAGTGCGACACGGCGTCTTTTGCCTGACTCCAGCAGCCGTCGTTGTCTGTAATTCTGAACCGACAGCCGAGAGTGACAGCAGGTGGCCTCTGTTGCCGCCTGCAGGGCTGACAGAAGTTTATTTTTCAATATTTCGCTGAATTTGGCCGAATTTGAACATCTAGAATGTTGTAAGGTACTCATCAAAGGTATATTCTGCCGTTACGGCTTTCACACAGTAAGAAAAGTATCACAGTTGTAAACTTAAGGCGTGTCGCGAGGTAACGTAATGCACGGCGCTGAAATACGCGAACGTTATTCACCCAGTATTTGAGCACTTGGCGACTTCGAACACACGTTGAGAATAATTTCAAACCGTTCCTAAACTTTTGCTCGCTTACATGCGTAACGTCAGATATTAGAGGCGTTAACTCGTCTGCAAAGTAATCAGACGTCCGAAGTTGTTTAGTGCATAGGCATTCCGAATCCTGTACTCCACTCGCGAATCAGAACTCGTGGCGTCATGCCGACGTGTTTCTGTCGACGGAACGCAGCACTTGTGTTTATTTCAGTATTTTTACAGTTTTCTGGAATTTAGGTTGTGATGCACGAGCGATCTGTTGCTTTCCCCAACCTACGTTAGACTGAGGCGAAGATTTGGTTGCTTGTTGGCGAATTCTTGAAAATTTATCGTAATGTTTGCGTTTCATGAAATAAAACTTCCTTATTCTTTTTTATCGGTCTGTGACATCACGTTTCGTTTGTGATTTGCTGATCAAAGAGAAGCGATCACACACCACAATTTTTTTCTCTATACAAGTGTGCAGCGCCAGCCGGAGTGGCCGAGCGGTTCTAGGCGCTACAGTCTGGAACCGCGCGACCGTTGCGGTCGCTGGTTCGAATCCTCCCTCGGGCATGGATGTGTGTGGTGTCCTTAGGTTAGCTACGTTTAAGTAGTTCTAGGGGACTGATGACCACAGAAGTTAAATCCCATAGTGCTCAGAGCCATTTGAACCAAACTCTGCAGTGCTTTGTCTGGCTGTCACGTGTTATTATTTGCCTGATAAGAGACAAAGCAATGCATAAGAGGTCTTTGAGACGCGTAGTGTTCTCTGCGGCTTGTTGTGCAGAAAAGTTGTCGCAATCGTGCTTGCGCATTAGTCGTATCTTACGTGACCAAAGAATGAAAGATGGTGATTGGCTGTCACTTGCCAACTTCTTTATCTGACGTTCAAATGACACAATTAAAGTGCAGTGTAAATATTTATATGCGGCCTATAACGACGGCAGAATCTAGATTTAATTTGTGCCATTTCCAGTGCAATATTTGCGAGAATCGAGGTAGATTTGTTATTAGTTTCCGTCAGAGCACTGAATCACGTCGGAATTACATTTGTGGAGGCATTTGCTAATTATATTTGACTAAAGCCTATAGCAAATATTGTTTAGTTGTGGCAGATACTGTTAGAGAAGCCTTACCCGTTACTGATGGTAAGCACTGACGCCAGATTTACCGACACTTTAGCATGATAAAGTACTCAAAATCTTAAAGAGTTCTGAAATGTCGTGTATCATTTAGACTGCATATCGTCATAAAACGCAAATTTGAGTACCAAAACTATGAAATTGCTAACTTCGCAAACACATAGATCAGCACAGCGACTGTCCAGTTTGCTCGCCGCATCCAATCGCAGCACAGGACGCGTGATGTCACATAAGAGTGACTGTCTTCACAGGTGAGGGACGGGATGATTAAATAACAGTTCCACGAATTTTATGAATAATGCGTAACCCTAAATCTGAGCTCCAGCTGGTTCTCACTTTCGCGACACTGAAGTGTGTGTGGTGGTTTCCGTTCTTATACTCGGCTGTCACAAAATGCGCAACGCAATTGATGCACCGAATTGAAGACCTATCCAAAACGTCTCGTTGGTAGCGAAATCAGTTGGCTGAATTGTCGGGAAATGTGACGTTGACGGATGAAGTGTGGCCGCAGCCAAAACAGTTTCATGAAAAGGCCGCCATTTAATCGAGAATGTGTGGAATTCGCTCTCTGAGGCACACATCGATTGCCCATAATTACGGATTATGACCGCTGGTGACATACGAATGTGTACAGTGTTTCTGGGTGCTTTTAATTCTTCACGTGTTCTGTCCACCAGCAGAATATTTGACAGTGTGGTGTCTCACACGATACTTGGGCTGGCAGTAACGGTACTGTACCACTGGGTGCTCATAATCTGAAGTTGAGCCACTCACAGGGGTCCAGTGTGCACTGTAACTATTGTATGGTAGCGAAACTTGGTATACGAAAGCCCCCTTGCGGAACCGGTTTACACTGGAAAAGAATTATTTCCGATTTTGACCACCAAATGGCTCTATCAACGGAAGAAAGACGTTAGAAATGTTTCCATATGTAATGGATTGGCAACGGAACGTGGGCAGGAAGGGTCAAACAAGTGAGAAGGGCAGAATGTAGATCTTATTATTTACTGACAGCTGCACAATTTGTTTAGTATGAGCACCGAAGTCTTCGGCGAGGCGTTGCACAACGACAGATTCGCACCTTTTGGTAACTAAAATCGGAACTGATTTCCTCCGGTGCAAACTGGTTTCGCATTAACGCTTCAGCATACCTGCCAAGTTTCGCTGCCATAAGGTAATTACAGACCACGATGGACCTTGGTGAGTGGCTACATTTTACTTACGAGCACCCGGTACTTTCATGCCTCTGCTGATGGAAAAAGCGATTCGCGAAAATTTCGCTGTCGCATTTGTCGCCCACTTGGTCATAAACCATTTAGTAGTTAGCCACTTAAAAAAGTTTGCATGTGTCTGACTTCCGTCTTGTTTCACCTTTTTGAAGCATCAGCACTCCTTAGGTTCTGCAAATAACCGTCTTCCCAGTAAGCTGGAGCAGGTCACAGCTACCGATAGGGGGCGTCGACATTGCCCCGTGGCGTAATGATGTCCTGCGTGTCGTCATATATACCTAAGCATACAACATAACGCAGTGATGTTTTTTATGTGTGAAATCTTATGGGACTTAACTGCTAAGGTCATCAGTCCCTAGCCTTACACACTACTTAAATTATCGTAAGGACAAACAGACACATCCATGCCCGAAGGAGGACTCGAACCTCCGCCGGGATCAGCCGCACAGTCCATGACGCAGTGACGTTTACATAACTGCTTTATTACGTATTTTTTCCAATATAGGTTGTGGTGGAAAAGTAATGTGTTGTATAGCCCGAGGTCTCGGCTGGGCTGACAGGTTCCAGTATGGTTGTTAGTTAGCAGAGCCAAAGAAATGGAGTATTACAGTAACAATAATTCTTGCTGTGTCAGATATTTTATGCACGTTACATTTCGACGAGTGTCTGATGTCCGTTTTGATGTTGTCATGGATCCTAATACAATTGGAACGGCAGGTTCAGTATTTTTCAGTATTGGGCACAGTTCGTACCTAGAGTAAGGTCACAGTTCGTAGCTGGCGTAAACGTACGTTTACACCTGTGTAAACTTGCGTGTGCACAAGACGGACGCAGCCTCTGCACAAAGAGGCATCGGTGCAGCCAGCCTCGTACGCCTGTTGACAGGTGGGCGCGGGCAGTCAACACGTCCCAGGCGAATACAGGCCGTGCTGTCCCGTCCACGGTTTTGTTTCGTTTGCTCCGTTTTGCTGCGTCGCACTATTAAGTTCTAGTCTTTCGTGCGCTTTCAAATTTTTGTTAACCCATTGGCCGAGTGGCCTAATAAGGAACAAATGGATCTGAAGAATATTATCGTGCATACTTATGACGCGAGTTATCGGTATCATCTAGTGCGTCTTCTGAATGATATAATGGATAATCGAGTTGAACTTTTTACTGCTAATGTTATGAGGAAACGTGCTTTCCAATGCAGTGGTAACGCGTATCAATTACTAATGGTCTTTTGAATAACATTCATGTTGATTTGAGACACACTATATAGTGCCTGCTATCTATCGCTGCATTCTCCAAAACAAACAGCATGAGAAACTAGGCTGTAGTAAAATTATAAAGATTACAACTTAATTAGAGCAGTCAACCACGAATATGATATGCAAAGATTATTTACACAAAACCATTGCCGGTTGCCGATTTTCAAAAAAACAGTTGTTAGGTGGCTTTCAAAAGCTGATCAGTACTTGCGTTAACCACCATTTAAAAGAATATTCGTTTCTGTGCAAAATATCAAACCTTCACGATCGGTTTTTGTCTGGAGTTGTGAAGTTATCGACTAAATTTTCACATGCAGAGCCGCGCGGGATTAGCCGAGCGGTCTAGGGCGCTTCAGTCATGGACTGTGCGGCTGGTCCCAGCAGAGGTTCGAGTCCTCCCTCGGGCATGGCTGTGTGTGTGTTTGTCCTTAGGATAATTTAGGTTAAGTAGTGTGCAAGCTTAGGGACTGATGACCTTAGCCCATAAGTCCCATAAGATTTCACACACATTTTTCACATGCAGATGACGTCGGAGCTTTGTGTTCGGACACTACATTACTAGATGGAACGCAACAGTGAACCCAGCTACAGATTCAGTATGCCTTAAATGAAAAACAAACAGGAAGCAGGATCATTCGTGAGTGGTAACGAAAATGATGTACATTATCTGTACATGTCATCGATATAGTACAGGTCCATCTGCCCTTTAAAGAAAGTTAGATTAGTTACTCTGTCACTTCGTATCTTGTAATCGGTATTTCAGGTAAGGGAAGGAGCCACTCGATTCTATAAGTAAATTGTCAGTAAGACGTGAATTAAAAGTTAATGAATAGCAGCACTGATAGCTCATCATACGTGTTATAAAACACTATCATACATAAATTTCTCAGCATTGTTTTGCAGGAAGAATAAAGCCATTGGGGTATTAATTTTTCATTCTTGAGGCTGCACAGAAAGAAGTTCCAGATTTAATTGCGGAATTATAACACACACTTCCTATTAACGATACCTGTGTCTTGGTCTATGAGTACGTCAGTCAGGTGCGAAATTACGTTGGGTTGCATGTTCGTACTTACTGAATAGTGTACTGGAAAGGAGTAATGAAAGTCGGATGCAAGTAGGCATATACTCACCATTTATGTACGTCATCGTTGATTACTTATGGCAAGATAGCAGATGGTAATGTACGCAGTATAGATATAGCATTGAAGTCACTACATAGTTTTGGCAGTATGTGATTAGTTAGTACAGAAGTGCTAGTACATTTTGTGAATGAGGTATTAGGCGCTGCGGTGATTAATTGGGGATGCACAGAAGTGCTTTGATTCTTAACATTATCAGGAGAATCCTTGGAGGCAGGTTTTGTGTGCAAATATTATCTATATCATTAAAAGAATTTGTAAATACAACATTGTCAACCCTTCCGACTAATAATTAAGAGAACTTTTGGCGTCACATGAAAACAACAACGGGATCGAAATCATGAGTTGAGTCGCTCAGTGGCCATACCGTCACACAAGAGGCGAAATACATGGCCACCAATAAATCATTCACTGGTTTCCAGAATTCTACATTTTCCGAAATATTTTTCGCCTCAGCGAGTTTACACTGTGCCGAACACCTGATCTTACGAATGCAGCGCCTTGTGAAAATGCCTAAAAGGCGAGAGAAGAGTTTTCGTGTGTTGGAATGTGCGGGATATTTAACCAAATGTGGCAGCTTCGGCCGTGGAGGAGTGTGAGCGAGATTTTTGTACAAAGAAGTCAAAGCAGCGACAAGCCGCGAACTCTAAATACCGCAACAATGTGTGTGGAAGACCGTGCGTCGGCTGTTACACTTCGAACCGTACCGTCTGCAGCCCGTACAACAATTAAAAGCAGAAGGTTGCGGCCGGCGCATTCAGATTCGCGCCCATTGTTGCCAATTTAGTGACTTTGTCGCTAGAAATGGCGACTTTTGCCCTCGTCTTAGCGACAAAAAAAGACTTTTTAGCGACAAAAATTATTTAGCGACTTATCTGGCGACTTTTCGACTACTAACGACTTTTGAAGTACAAATCAAAACTATTCAGGGCCAGTATTTTCATTAACAAAACTAAGATTTTAACTATAGAATGAGTACTACACTGACTTTGTTCTAGATTTAAGAAGTTAAATTAAGTTCTTAGCAGATCATGTAGCACTGTTCAGCAGTTAGTAAACCTGAATGAGGGAATTGCCTACAGAGTAAGAAAACCTTGACTATAGAACAATACATTAATCATTACATACTAGCCTGTTATCGTCGATAGCGTATAGATCTATAGTTCTTCAACTTTTGAACTCCTTTTATTTTTCGAATTGACAAAAAACATACGTAATATTAGTTATAATAATATACATTTGTGTCCAGCAACCTCTAATTTTTCGAAATGTTAACTAGCAGTGAAATTATTACCACGTGGACAGTGGTAACGCAAGAACAATTCGGTGGGGGTACCTCAGACATTATTACGTTTTAAACAATGAACAATAGGACTGATATCGAGTTACCGAGTGAGTAGATTGTTTCATGACTTCTAGTTCACCTGAGTTTTGATATATTTTCAGTGATTATAAATTGATGAAACTTATGTTGTGGTGGCTTACATATTGGATTTACCCCAGAAGAAGAAGCAGTACGCTCAAAAATATCGGGATGCGTGGGAAGCAGAACCTGAATTCAATGGGTGGCTGAAACCAGAGTTGGAGACTTATCCAAGGCAAGATGTCAAGTATGTGCAACAGAGTTTTATGCTAAATTCTGTGATATTAGAAAGCATTCGAAAACTATTAAGCATAAACAAAAAACTGATTTAAAAAAAAACACAAACCACCTTACCTGTGAAAACTGTTCCGAAAACTACAGTTGGAATAGCAAGCAGAGCGGAAGGCGCCTTTTCTTTATTTATTGCTGAACATTCTTCTATTTTAGCTGTAGATCATTTAGGAATACTGTGCAAGAAGGTCTTTTCCGCTGATGAGGGCGCTAAAAACATGCAATTACATCGTACGAAGTGCACTAACATTGTAACTGAAGTTTTGGCTCCATATTTTACACAATCATTGGTTGAAGATATAGGTAACCAAAAATACAGTGTACTAATAGATGAATCCACAGATGTATCAATATCTAAAATGCTAGGTATCGTTATTCGGTACTATAGTGTAAACAACCAAATCATTATATCAGCATTTCTCAAACTCGCTGTAGTAGAAACTGGAGATGCAAGAAATCTGGCCGCTGTTCGTGTGAATTCTTTGAAAGATCTCAAACTTCCAATCGCTAATATGGTAGCAAATGGCACAGATAATGCAATGGTTGGAATAAACAATAGGCTTTTCGAACAACTCAAGAGGGAATATGGTTTGAAGCATTTGGTATTAATCCGTTGCATTTCCCATTCTCTTCAGCTTGCAGTTTCGCACGCCTCAGTGAATACCATACCTAGAAACAGAGTTTCTTGTACGGGAAAGCTACAATTGGTTCTCCATTTCACCCAAAAGACAATTGGAATATGAAATGGTTTATGAGACAACAAATTGTGGAAAACAACCACTACAAATTTTGAAGGTCTGTGCAACACGTTGGCTTTCAATTGAACCAGCAATACGAAGAATTCTGGAGCACTGGGGAGAACTAAAGCTACATTTTTCACTTGCCATGGTTCAAGACAATTGTTACACTGCCGATCTTTTGTACACGATGTATTATGACAACTCAAATCATCTTTACATGTTTTACCTTAAATATGCTTTAAAAGACGTACAAATAGCAATAAAAGCTTTTGAAGGAGAAGACAATGACCCCACTAAATTACTACATACACTTGTATTTCTCATGCAGTCGCTCGGACAAAACATAGTTTTTCCAACTGTTGATTTGTTGACAAAACCAGTTCCAAGCGAATTTATGAACGCAAATCCGAACCTTGGCTTAATGTTTGAACAGAAATTGTCTGAGTCAAGTTTGTCTGAAGAAAATGAAGTTCATTTGAAGAAAAGATGCATTCAGTTTAGTGTGAAACTCACAAAACAAATTCGACAAAGACTGGCACGTAACGTTACGATCCTGAAAAAAATGTCAATGCTGAATGTTGAAGAAACACTAAAAGTGAATAAAAATAATGCTGTAGCGGATGTAGCCAAAGAATTAGGTTTTAGTGGCGATTTCATAGACGGTATGCTGCAAGAATGGCATAATATCAACTTCATTGGGTGGAATAACACTACTAACACTGTGCGATTTTGGAGTGAGGTTTTGCAGTATAAAAATGCAGGTGAGAATCCTTTTTCTTTGATTTCACAACTAGCAATGACTGTTCTATGCCTACCGCATTCAAATGCAGAAGTGGAAAGAGTATTCAGTTCTATGAACATTATAAAAACTAAACAACGTAACAGATTATCGTTAAAGACAATTAATGCTTTGATCATATTGAGAGAACAGCTGAAGAAACAAAATAAAGATTGTGCATCTTTTGACATACCGTCAGACGTAATGGAGCTTATTGGTGCGAACAAAAGTTACTCTTTTGCGACAAAACCAGTCGAACTGCAACATCATCTTTTGAGCGATGTTCAACCCTCTACATCAACAACAGTTCTGTCAGAGCATGAAACAGAAGGGTTATTCGATCTTCTGAGTGACGACGATGAATAGCTCACATACCGGTATGTATATATTTTGTAACCTAATTTGAGTTCTTGCTTTCTTTTGTTACAAATATAGTTGTATATTTCAAGCGTATTTGACTACTGTGATTGAAACAACAATTTATGTGTTGTATCAATTATGATAACATGTTTAATTAACCGTTAGTGTTTTTTATATGTATGTTGTTGCAAGCGATGCGTCATTTAATTAAGACAATATAGCAATTACGTATGAGACAATTTTTATTAAAAATTTATTACCCCCCCCCCCTCCCCACTGGCTTATTGCACCATTCAAATTTTCAGTACAACTCTAGTAAAATCAGTTTTAGCGACTTTCTAGCGACTTTTGATATTGAATCTAGCGACTCAGGTTTTTTAGAGTTGGCAACACTGTTTGCGCCACAACGGAAGGAGCACTGGAGAATGAACCTCCATGCTGAACCTCCATCCTGATCTTCAGCGACGAAGCAACCTAGAATTTATCAGAAAATTTAATCTCCGCAATGTGAGTGGGGGCTACTGAAAATCCTCGTGAAATTGCGGCGCATGAACCAGATTCTCCTATGGTTAATGTTTTCTGTGTAGTGTCACAGACAAAGCTGAATGGGCCGTTGTTATTCTGTGAAGGAACTATGACGATCCTCAGTACGCCACACTCTCACATGGCGGACATAAACATTTTCGGATAAATGCAAAGTTGCTTCATTGCTAAGTATGAGCATGGGGACGAAATGTCCATCCTCAACCGGTCCGTGCATTGTGGCGCAAATCTGAAGGCGCCGGCCGCAACCTTCTGCTTTTAATAGTTGTGAGAAATGCAGACGGCGCGGTTCGATGTGTGACCGTCGACGCGCGGTGTTCCACACACTTTGCTGCGGTATTTAGAGTTCGCGGCTTGCGCCTGCTGTTGACTTCTTTGGACCGCGTACAGAAATCTCGTTCACCCCCCTACACGTTTGCAGCTGCCACATTCGGTCAAATATCCCGCATATTACAACACGAGAAAACTCTTATCTCGCTTTGTCGGCATTTTGGCAAGGCGCTGCATTGTTAATGTGAGGTGATCAGCACAGTTGAAACTCGCTGAGTTTGCTGTTATATTCACGCTCCAATCATATTTCTACAAGCAATATTTCCGAAAATTTAGAATTCTGGAAACGAGTGAATGATTCATGGCAGCTCTGTTTTTCGCCTTCTGTCGGTCATCTTCCGCTTCTGTGGTAGTATGGTCACTGAGCGACTCAACTCATGGTTTCGATCCGCTTGTGGGTTTTATGTAATGACAAAAATTAGTTCAATTTTTAGTCAGATCGGTTGACAATATTGTATTTACGAATTCTTTGAATAACGTAGGAAATATTCTTACAGATAATCTGCCTCCAAGAACACCCCTGACAATGTTTACAAACAAAATACTTCTGTGCCCTTACTATTAATCACAGCAGCGCCTAATATTTCTTTCACAGAACGTGCTTGCACTTTGTCCCTTCCTGACCACACAGCGCCGACACTGAAGGTACCGCCTCTGATGCCAGTATTTACACTGTGTACGTTACTGTCCGGAATCTTTCCGTATGCAATGAACGATTACGTACGTAAATGGTGAGAATATGCCTACTTGTATCGGACCCATAATACTCCTTTCTGCAACACAACTTAAGTACGTACAGTCATGCTCAAAAGTATCCGAACGAACTGAATTGCATTTCGCCTGAATCGCATGCAACCCGCATAACGCAGCTGTTTAGCAGGTCCTCTAATAGCCTCTCAGTACAGTCGTTTGACTGTTGAAAATGGTTCCAACAAGTCACCACTAGGAAACACTGCTCTGTATCGCAGTAACTGAAGATGTAAAGTAATACCACGATAGTACAAATATCACGGAACCCCTTATCACATATAAACTGTCCTTAACGCTTGTAAGCTCACGTTTATTACGAAAAATGACATACCTCAAATGTTACCATTCTCATTGTTACGTCGAGTAGGTAATGCACGCAGTAAGTTCGTCATATTCATGATTTTATCTTCAGAGTAACATACCGTACTTATTATTTAACGCAAAATGACATTAAAAATTTAAGTTATTCACGAGCAGCTAGTTGAGAATATCTATGAACTTCAAACGACACGACGAACCGTCTCGTTCTGCATATGGGTGCAAAGACTTCGTGACTGACGGAAACTAACAGTCATTCCTGACTAGGCATACAGAGAGTGATACACCTCGATTTTAGACAGTATCAGTTAGCAAATATCATCTATAAATTACATAACGTAAACATTTTTAACGGACGCGGATTCCTACCCAGCATCTATTGTCCTTGTTAACGAACTACGAGAGATGTTAAATATTGCTTCTCCACATGTAACTTATTTGAAATGCCGTGACGTGAAGCTTTGTGTTGGACTGGGGTTCGAACCCAGAACCTATTCTCAACAACATTTCTCCTCATACTGTTACCCGCCTACTCCTGTTCCGCTCGCGAATGTCGCGTGGTTGGGGCAATAGTCGGCAGGGCCTCTTATATTGGCTGCAATTCCTCAATTTTTCTCGTCGTGGTCATTTCGCTGCAAGCCTGAAAGCCTCGAGGAGACGCGTTGGCACGCCACTTTTTCAATTACATGCCACACGTCCTGTGGATACATTCAGTCGAGACCGTTCATAGCGACATCACTTTTAACGACTTATTGGCTGTAACATCGAAATCTAATGGTTCTATCTAAACCGTACATGAATGCTGTATTTAGGCTATAATACAGGAATCGAATGGTCCCATCTAAACCCTATATGAACCCTATATAAAGTCCCTTAAGACGTCTCTTTTTGCGACTTACCGAATAAATCTACGTATTTTTATTCCATTTTCGGACAAATGTATCGGCTGTAAGATCCAATGTTAATTTTTTTTTCTTGCTTATTTGGGGAGGTAACTCTTATTTTCAAACATTCGATTTCTGCAGATTTTTGGTTTCAAATCAGGCGTCACAACGAATACATCGTCAAATGCAAAGTGAGTACGCACATCTTAGATGCTAAAAGCAAACTAATGTAATAGATTACGTTAAGTAGGGCAGTATATTGTAGTATGTGTTACTGTACAGCGTGTAGTTCAGGATCGCTAACAAGAGACCAATTTTTTGCATTCACATGATACAGTTGTTTTTCTAACCATTTCAGGAGTGAAAATTTTTTTGATTCTTTCGGATACTTCTTTCCCAGGTGTACTTCTTCGCTGAGGTTTATGGGCCAAGTTCGCAGAACCACTTTTACGTATTCTTGGAGCTGCTTCTGGATGCACTCTACCAGAACTTGTCGCATATTGGGAGTATTGTCTGTGTGCATTGTTTCTTCATTGCCCCCCCCCCCCCTATCTTCTTTATTTGTATTCTCTTCAATGTCTATATAATTGGACTCGAAATCCCGTAACTCGGATACTTGTTCGTCTATTAGATGTTAAGCGAAAATTTCCGCCTCGTTCAGGTCTCTATGACTCATTGTAGAAAATCTTCCTCGAAAGAAACACGTTTGCTCAACTGTGACAAACTGCTAATAATAATGGTTAGTCTATAAATCAACCATGAAAATGAAACTAAGCAACTAGACATTCAAAAATGCGCCATCAAACTGGCATTCTGGGTTGCCAAATGAGATTTAGACCGAACTAGAATTGCGGTCGCAGGTGGCGTCAACCCAGTGCAAAATATGCCCTTGGGCACAAAAGTTTAAGTTTTTTTCGTTATTATTTTCCATTTTCAAAACGGATGATGGGCGATCTGTTACGTTAAAATGTGTGGATAAAAGTCGTATTTCAAGATCGCTAAAACTCCTCTACTGATTACTAGTTTCAGATCATTGACGAGACTTCTTCAAATCTAAAATACAAAAAAGGTACCATAAAAGAGGTCAACTATAGCATAATACGTTTTATGCTTAAAATTCCATTCACACACACAAGTAGTAATATCTATTGGTACGTATCAGCCACCAGGCATTACACAGCGCCATAATCTGTTGAGCTGAATCGCTCTAGTTGCCATGCACACACTGAAAAATTTTATATACCGTGACAAAAATAATGACATGAAGTGCATTTGGTAAGTGGTGTACAGCTTTAACCTTAGCTAGTGCTTGATTTGTAAAAAACAGGTTCCGCGACTGTGTCCTTCCAGGGTGGCAGTGGGGGGGAGACACCAGTGGGGAGTACCTATGCGTACCGTCACGAATCAAGCACTGAACTTGCCAAAAGTAGGTCGTACTGGATACGCAGTGTGCAACGTCAGCCATACAGGTCCACTGCTCATATTGCTTCTATTGTGTTCGAATGCACAGAGTGTGACAGAGGTAACTATCACTCAGTCCATGTGCGGAAGTAGATATGGCCCGTCACTCGCAACGCTGCAGGAACCAGGGAGTGGCTGTACTACGACCGTCAGGGAACTGGCCGCGTATGTAATGTATATATGTGTGTATGTTTTTACTACACGAAAGCGCCGACTGCCAGATGGCGCCACTAACCATGGAATGTGTAACCTCGATTCACAAAAATCTGCTAACGCTATTGACATCTGTTTGTGGAGGGGCGGAGTACAGGCGAATTTCACAATTCTGTATTTTATTGATTTTGATGTGTAAAAGAATCCTTTATTGATTTCAAAATGTAGGAGAACATAGGATGTTACTTTATTGACGTCATTTTCGTCGCATCAGTTCACCTTGCTACCAGATGATGGAATGGAAACAAAACAAAGTAAGGATTTGCTCAGAATAGTCCTATTACATAAAAACTGTCACTTTAGCCTCAGAAAACGAAGTAGGGCAAAAGTTCTACAAATAGTAGACAGCATAGTTTGATTATATAAAATTACCTTTTAGGACAAGCGTTAGTCAAAGTAAAAACGGCACCAGTCATAGTTGTAGAAGTGTGTCTGTACTCTGGCAACCCGTTAAAAGCGTCAGTGAACTACAACCGACGTGGCACAGTACACAACCGTTTCACATAGAGATGAGAGTACGGCGTAGATAAACATTCCACGTCTAGATGTGTTTTGACCAGTGTCGTTAGATGTGGCCGGGTTTCTCATCTGGTAAGAAGTTAGGGTCAAGGTTCAAGGTTGAAGTCTCATGTAGGACACGAAAGTCTGACCGGTTGACAACTGGGCACGTAGATCGCCATCGCGAAACAGTTGACTGCCGGCTAGTGATGGGGAGCTCGTGAATGAGTCGTTCAAATGAACGCTACACTCCAGTGAAGTGTGAACTAAGCTCTCAATTTCAATGATCTGGTACTTCAGACTCTTCACAGATACACACTCCACACTTTGTTCTAGTTCACTCACTCTCTTCCCCTCTCCCTCTCCCACTACATCGGCGCTACGTCACTCATTCTCCCTTCACTTCAGTCCTCCCTCTACTGCCTGTCGACGAATCGCGCGGTGTTTGTGGGGAACGACAGGTTGAGGAAGGGTTGGGGAGGTGAGGGGCGAGGGGAAGGCAGCGTCAGTTGCTTCCTGCAGGGCTGACATCATTACCCGTGACTATTTGTGCAGTTATACATCGCGTCTACGGGTAGCCTACCGTTGGCAGCGCTTACAGACAAATGAATATTAAAGATACAAACAAAGACGCTGGCTGTGTGAGCACGCACAGCCAATATGAAAGTAAAATGCTTACCTCCTGAGTCTGGAACTGAAGCATGAGTCGAATCCACACTTGAAAGATAATCGTTCATGTTGGATTGTTTATCTCGTACACATTATTGAAATAATTACACTAAATGTCAATTTAAGGATTGTCTTAATTATATTTAAAGAATACATCTATATTTATGAATAAACATCAAGGGATTTGGCGAATGTTCAGAGATTTCCATTTGATAACATGATTTGTTCCACTTTTTCCTGTCAGGCGATTTCTTCTGTCAGTTATAAGGTGTCCTGCGTTCGAGAACACTCTTTCACACAACGTGGAGGTTGCAACAATGCACACTCGTATTTTTGCAAGTTCAAAGAGCGAGGGGTGAACTGACAGCCTTTCAGACCACCACTGAAGTGGACTGCCTTATCTCTGTAGCAGGGGCTCTTGTAAATATTTGTCCACTTCCACTATTGCAGCAACTCTCGGGTGTGGACTGCTCTGCAGCCTGGAAAACACTTCATCAAATTCGAGCCAGAGACTAGAAATAGATTCAGTGGTTGGAACTGAGATTGTTGCATTAGCAGAGGATCTGTTCGTCACAAATTTCTCACAGTGCCTGATCAGGTTTAATTTCACCTTCTCAGCAGAATTTTTGTCAGAAAAACCATGTAATTTGAACCGGGGATTTAATGAAGTTGCTTTTGCGAAAATGGAATTTTCCTCTAAATTTCGAAACCGTCATTTTAGGTCTTCACCTAACTTTTCGGCCATCTGTCGCACTTATAGATGAATTTCAGTGTCATTAAGAAACCAGCAACACCATTTTTTCAGCGAGTGACTAAGGAGTATAACTTTAGAAGTAGTGACAACATTTTCACTTGACATTCCTCGGTGCAGTCTTTGAAAACTTACAACAGGTCACAGGCCTGTGTTACACTTGCAATGTCCTCTGCAGTCAGATTTGGAAGATCCAGATAATTCAGAGTGATAAGTGTCATTAGGGAATTCTTAACCTCGATTATTCTTCGCAGCATATCATAGGTTGAATTCCATCTTGTAACAGTGTCCCGTTTTAGTGTCAGAACTGGCTCTTTTAACTGTTCCTGCATCTTTTTCAGTCTCGT
This sequence comes from Schistocerca serialis cubense, assembly GCF_023864345.2. Taxonomy (NCBI): domain Eukaryota; kingdom Metazoa; phylum Arthropoda; class Insecta; order Orthoptera; family Acrididae; genus Schistocerca; species Schistocerca serialis. The sequence goes on along the minus strand of NW_026047621.1, from coordinate 20,093 downwards.
GCAGACCTGTGAACTTCTTTTAATAAATTGAACAATGTTTTTTTAATTTATTCAAAATGGGTTGAATGTGTGGAAGCCCATTCTGAGCAATTAAGTTGAGTGTGTGTACAAAGCAGGGGATGTGTTTCCAGGCTGTGAGTATTATAGCTGCCACAATATTAGCAGCATTGTAGCTAACAACACACGTGACTTTTTCTTGAATACCCCATTCCCTTGTGACATGTCGCAGTTCTTCGGAGAGTTTTTCTGACGTGTGCCTTTCGTCGTATTTAAAGCACTCTAGGAGGGACGACGCCAGCTCCAGGGCTTTAACGTAGTGTGCTGCCACCGAAAAATAACTCTCATTTGTGGTTGAGGTCCACCCATCCATTGTCAGCACAACCGCTTGAGCAGAATTAATTTTGAATCTCACAATTTCTTTCATCATGGCGTACTGTTGTTGTAGTAGTGTATTGGAAATGGTCTTCCGAGCTGGCATTCTGTAAGCACCATTTAGTTTGCCTACAAAACTTTGGAAATGTTTGCTTTCCACTATGTTGAAGGGCAAATAATCCTTTACAACAATCTCCAGAAGTATGAAATCTATCTCCTGATTTCTTTTGCTCGAAAGAGGTTTCGAAAAATACGTGGGTAATGTCCTGTCTTATTGGTGCCTACTGTCTGATAATGAAGTGATACTGTTATCTTCTGGCACCGACTGCTGGCAATTGCTGGTGTTGGTTCCGGATTTTCCTGGTTGTTTGTCCAAGAAATATCGGAAGATGCAGGAGCAGGGGGCGCTAAGCTCCTGGCTGACAATGACACTGTTGGATGCAGCACTCGAACATGACGCGCTAGATTAAATGTATTTCCTCCTTTATATGAAACACACTTAGAACAACAGCTGCACTTTGCTTTCCCATCACCTAAATCGGCGAAGAAACCCCAAATTTCACTACTTTTACGTGATCGCGAGTTGCTAACCATTGTATAAGAGTGATCAGACACAAAAACTGCTTTCCAAATAAAATAAGGAGGGATTTTACCTGAAATCGTACCAATGACTACAGGTTACATTTTACGTTTTGAATCTGGAGGGTTATTATTCTCAACACAAATAAAATCTATAGGAAAACTTCTGAATAATTACTTTAACGTAGGTATATAGACTTTTTGACAGTGATAAACATACTCATTCTATTTAGGATTAAATTTTAAAAGGAATAAAATTGGACGGCATTTCGTTGGTAGCAATAGTTATCAGTCCATGAATACAACAAATAAGGTTTCACTTGGCAGATAAAGACTTTTTTGGGTGCTTTATGACAAAATGTCGAGCAAGATTAAATGTAATACCTTCTTTTTATGTGACAGGCTTCTTTGTTTATCTTTCCTTTGTCCCCTTCGACCATGCTCTATTTAACTCAGACACTGCAAGAGTGTAAAACGTTGCTTGCACGTTACTGCATAGTTCGGCCATCTGTTGGTAAAATTATGAAGTATTACGAAGCTTTGTTGCACGAGCGAGACGAAGCGAGGGTAGCCGCGGCTGAGCAACTTCGCCAGGCTTCCGTACTTCGTGAATGAACTATTTCATTTGAACGCTTCACGGCAAGAGTAAAATGAATGAAGTAGTTCACGCGACTGAACGAGTTCGACCCGTCTCTACTGCCGGCAGGAAGCTCGACAGAGGCCGGGGCTTCCCCGAGCAGCTGACGCAGTGCGGCCACACCTGCAGAAAAGTACTGGCTGTCATGGCGGGGGAAGGGGGATGTGCAGCAGCTAGGCTGACGTCACGGTGGGGACGACAGTGGCCTTGGTGTCGCAGGCATCCTCCGCCGCACACCGCAAAGCTGTCTGACGAGTGGGGATGTAGGTGCTTACTTATTTTTGCAAAACGCTCCATCACATTGTTAATTTGTCAGTTCTTCATGGCAAGGTTCGGTTTCTATACCAGATAGGCGATGAACAAGACCAAATAGAACGAACTAGGATCTTCCGGTCGACAGCATACAACTATCGTCATTGCAGTAGATATGATACATCTTATGTAGGTGATACACATTGTTCTGTATTAATATGGAAAGCATTGGTACTTAAAAAACGACTGTATACACCATATGAGGTTTGCAGGTATAACAGTGATTTCCTGCGCCTTTAACAAATGATGCGATTTCTCATCTCGGATAGTTTTAGTAAAACTAGTTTGTCGACTGACGAGCTGCATTCCTTTCCTCTTCTACACAATGTTCATTCCCAAGAGGTGAAGCTCAGTCGAAGGCAGACTCATAATTTCTGTGCTGTGGCTGGGATTCGACAAAGTGACTTCACCAGAAGATGATGGGTACGAAACTCATTGAAACGTTGCGACAAGACGACGCCACCACTCGGCTGATAACCCGAGGAGAATTCGTCGAGTGACCCCTCAGTTTCCGGGCTCGCGCCCCACCGCCAGGCCCACCAGACTCAACTGTCTCAGCAAGCTGGAGAGAGCCTTTAATCTCCCCTGCACAGCCAACACAGCTGTAAGACAAGGCGACAGTGGTAAATGGTAGAATGGCGATGTTGAATAGCTGAAAAAAAATTTTTTTTGTCATAGTCTCTTTCATGGTTTCAGACCACTCTTTCTCACTTCTCTTTTGCGCTGCGTGTGTCATTTCCTCACTGACGCAAAATTTCCGCTCTAGTATCCTGTTGCACTTTCTCGCTCTTTGGCCAGCTTGTGTCCTAATTCATTCACAGGACTGCAGACTTCTGATCATTCCAAGATGAGGTGCCACTTCCCCTTGCGCAGTTCTCGTTTAGCCCCTCATTTATCTAAGATTGCTGTAATTTTTCAGGGAATCTAGCGTAACTGGACTGTCTGTGCATATTTCTCGTGAGTCGTCCTGAGCTTCTGTGCCTATATCTGGAACAAGCAGCATTTTCTAAAATATATTTTCCAGTTGCTAAAATTATTCTCTGTTCCACGGCTCGAAATGCCTTGATAATGCCCACGCGTAGCTCATACATGTCAATAGTCACAATTACTTTCATCATTTCCACCGGAAGATAGCGATGGATTTACAGGTATGTGTGCAAACTGAGGAAGTAACTTAATGAACCATGATCGCTGCACCTCAGAACTCTGACGATGATGAAATGACGGTCGAGCGGAGGATGATTAAACTTTGCTATCAGGACACAAGTGACTGCCCTGTTCCACAACTATAGACATATTCGTAAGGTACAAATAACGAAATACAAAAGGACTGACACGTCAAAAAGAGCGAGAGGTAAACTATTTAGTGCTCGTTTCACAGGATCGAACGTGAAAAAGTGCTCATAGCTCATAAGGTATGCATTTTAGAACTTCGTTTACTGGACCGTTTCTCTCTGATCGTCCTTTATAGAAGTGTCCATTCTTATTCTACTGAACTGGCTAATGCTCTATATTGCAGTATCAGTAGCTTCAGAGACATTTAAGCTTGCCTCTCCATTACATAGTACTTAGGTATTCCACTTTTTTGCGTATTGTTTCTTCCTGACTAATGTTTCAAACTTCAGTCTACTCTTCACCACTATTAAATTTTGAGCTGAGTCTATAACTGCTCCTGGGTATGCGTTACAATCCAATACCTGATTTCAGAACCTCTGCCTGACTATAATGTAATGTAACTGGAATCCTCCTGTATCTCACGGCCAGCATGTTCTCCAGACATAAGCCCTATCGAACATGGCTGGGATAGACTGAAAAGGGCTGTTTATGGACGACGTGACCCACCAACCACTCTGAGGGATCTACGCCGAATCGCTGTTGAGGAGTGGGACAATCTGGACCAACAGTGCCTTGATGAACTTGTGGATAGTACGCCACGTTGAATACAGGCATGCATCATTGCAAGAGGACGTGCTACTGCGTATTAGAGATACCGTTGTGTACAGCAATCTAGACCACCACCTCCGAAGGTCACGCTGTATGGTGGAACAACATGCAATGTGTGGTTTTCACGACCAATAAAAAGGGTGGAAATTATGTTTATCTTGATTCTATTCCAGTTTTCTGTACAGGTTCTGGATCTCTCGGAACCGATGTGATCTAATACATTTTGATGCATGTATCTACAGGCAGATAGGATTTGCAAACCTTTTAGCATCAAATGCTAAGCATTGTCCTAACAGAAAGCCTGAAGGTAGTACTATTGGACCTCCTCTTACAAAATCAATACCGTCTTCAGTTGCGCATATCTCTGTTTTAAGTATGTGGGTATTTGCACATAACTTGAACCCTTTTTAAGCTGTTCTAAATGTGTGTTTATATCGTCGAAATTTTTTGACACTGTACCATACTGGCTCTATTCACTCAATGAGTGAATATATGTACTGTATGTATGATTGAGGGTTTGCAGAATAGTATGAAGTGTTTATCATATCTGTAAATATCTTGCATAATATTTGTTTTGCACTGGTGCTCTTTCAATGAAAGACAAATACACATTTTAAATAACTTTGTTTATTAACATTTTTTACATGCACAAAATAAAAAATTGTTGACATATTTCTTAATATTCATTCTGTCTTATATCTCTACATTATTCTTTAAATAACTGGTTTTTTAATGCTATACATTCTGCTTCCATTGTGATCAATCCAACAGGATCAACGACGTATCTCCGTTCTCTGTCTGTAAACCAAGCTCTACAGTTTTAATATTTATAGGATTATAGTAGCAGCCCTCGGTGCTGCAAGCATACGTGTGTTTACATATTGTTCTACATCATCTTGTATGCAACATTCACTTACATAACATACAACATCGTTTAGTAACGCTTTCACATATGCTTGCCACCGTATTTGTCTGTTGCAATCCGTAGTGCACTGCATAACCAATACAACTTCAAGACACTTTTATACAGGTCGATGATGGTTGCCTTATTGCTACAGATGTTCATGTGAAGAGGAAGCTGAAAAGGATCGTAGTCTGTTGTCATCAAGCTCTCAGTGTGCTTCATCAGCTAAGAATGCTCGCCCTAACTCATATCTGTAAATTGTGTTTTACATTACGACGGGCATCCTCAGTTTCTACTATAACTTCACACTCACGATCTCATGCTAACCCTACATGTACATGTTTTGAACCATAAGCTAATATGTATGTACTGGTAAATAGTAGCACTCTGAAATGAACTGATAATATCATAGAGCTGTATGGTTTATATACCTCTCCGCAGTATAGATGTTCTCGAAATCCCAAGACTTAATGCAATAACATGCAAAAATTATATAGCACGACGACAGGGCAGTTAACACACTTTCTAAGCAGTGAAGACATAGTGAAAATGACACTGTGTAACGACTCTCGCCGGTAAGTACTATTTCAGTATCCACGGCCCAGTTCACTTCAGGATGCAGAGACCAAGACCATGGGAGAAGCATAACTGACAAATCATTTGTAATTATTTGATGAAATTATGACATACACCTCAGGATCCAGAAGACAGCTCCTGGGTAATTACATATCCTGATGATTAAGCACGCACATAATCGAATCAGCACATGTGAGGATAAAGAGATCTCTGGAATTAGCATTAGTTTGATCATCATGTGACGTCACAGCAGCGGGCAGGAAATGCAGCTGCCTCAAGCGTGCTGCAACATGTGACCCTGTTTCTGTTATGATAATACTGAGGCCATTGAAACTGGAATATTTAGAAAGTGACATTGAATTGTCTGTAAAAAGAACTCTCACCCCATGCTTAAGATAAGCACATCAGCCTTCTCCACTGCTAATCCATTTCAAGATCCTCTACTGATGTCTGGGGAGATCGAATCCTGTCTGCATGAATGGGTCCTTGACTAGATGCTTGTTGACTATTGATGACGGATTCCACTGAATTTTCCGTAAATGGTTGACCATCCAAGAGGACACAACGAGGTTTTCTGCTGTGCATGATGAGGGTTTCCTTGATTTCAAGTGTTGATGTTCTGCCTGTGGAGTATCTCGATGACTGGCCAGCTGAGGATTCTTCAGAATGTTCTTCCAGACCTTTAGGAGAGCTGGTTTCTCATAGCTGGGGTGGGATGATGCTGAGAACAGGAAGTGTTAGAGCGATTTTACTCTGAATACATCCCATAATACCTGATTCAGTTGGACATCTATCTTCTTAGTATGAGCACTATTGATCCTGGTCGAACAGTAATCTTCAGCAACAGAGCACCTATGATAGGGTTAAAGGTATGGATCTCAAAACACGAGCATTAGCTCCCCATAAGATACCACCAAATTTTTAAGACTGTTGTTTCTCGTTTTGACTTTAGGTGCTACTTGTAAGTCAAGAGTTCTATCTAGCGCTGTTCCTATGTATTATGGTGTAATGCAGTACAACGAGACTTGGTCTCTGAATCTGTCTTATGGAGTGCACTCTGACTGTCTTCTGCATAGATGTAATGTAGATACAATTATTTTGTGTGGATTTAGGTGGAGCCACTATTTCTTGATGTATACATCTAAGACTTCCATATCAGTGGATAAAGAGGTTTCAGCATCATAAACGTTGAGGCTCTGAGCCACCAAGCAAATGTCATCAGTATAAATCAATTTTTTTGAAGACTTTTGGTAAGCTGTGCATGTACAGACCATAGTGGTAGTAGACTCAGAACAGACATTTGAGGTAAACTATCATTTGGTTTAAGTGCCCTGCATCTGCCATTGTGAGAATGGATATGAAATGCTCTATTGTTTAGCATGTTGTTAAGTAAGTCCTTAAATTTACGATACTATCGTGAATTTCTAAAAAAACAGTGTCGAGAACAACTGATAGGGCCAAAAAGGCAGCTACAGTTACTAATTTCTGCTCATACTCATTTTCGATATAAAAAACTAGAGAGAGTGTCTCTTCCTTAAAATACTTTCGCTTCTTAAGCTGGGCTAGCGCCTTTATTCTTAACGAAAGAGTGTGTTTCGATTGTTACTATATGTTGAGAGTTGCACTCTGTAACTTCGTTGGTGTAACAAATAGTCTATGGAAAATGTGGTTCATTAGTCAGCATGGTACGTTTTCATTATTTCTATTTGCTTATTTCTTTAATATCTGAAAACAGTTTACTATTCACACTCACCCGATAGGTACTTTCCAATTACTTACACAGTTCCGACATATGCTATTAGATGATGGCGTTCAAGCCTACAGAATTCATAGCCACATTGTATTTACCATGATTGGCATATCATCACGCAATACTACGTAACTTTGTTAAATTTGGTTAAATCTATGGCAATTCCCTGTTTATTGTTCCTTTTACAAGCTAACAATAGTTGATTGGCAACCAAAACGTGTAATGAATGGTAAAGCAATGTGTTTTTGCGATCAAGAAAATTAAAAGGTTTCGTAATTAAGTTTTAATGTTTTAGAAATACATAAGATCACTTATCTGCAGCGCCTAATAAGTCAGGTCTTAATAAAATGTGATTAATTTCAAGATCATTCGTCGACTACTTCAGAGTGACTTTGTTAAAGAATGTCTGTTTCTGAGTTTCTTCTCCCAATTACAGTCACTGTTGACAGGGGAGAGGAGAAAATGAAAATATTTAAGTTTAGTACAAGCAGCAATGTGCCTTACCAAACGTGTTACTCTTTGAACGGAAATGCGCTTAATGATGTAGTGACGCTGTCCATCTTTAATCTGAGGCTCTTATTTGGTTTGGACACAGCGTGCAATCCTGGTGGATTGGAGGACAATGTTATTCTTACAGCTGAGTCCTGGCATTCGCCTTATGAGTGGGTTAGAACCTTCCTTTAAAAAAGCATCACCTGCGATTGTTTGTCGATCGTTATGGCATTTTGTGTCCTGTTACATTGCACTAGTAGTCTTTAAGACTAATGCTTAGGAACTAATCTCTAGCATGATACGAAGGGATTTGTAACATAACCGTGTAAGTCAGAGGTAAGTGCCATGTTATATAGAAGAAACTGGAGTCATTGTGAATGGTGTAGTGGTCTATGTCCTTGTATAGTCAATAGCATAGCTACATCATATTTAGAATTTCTGCTGTCATGACATCAGATAGGTTTGATTTTTGCTAATGTAGTTATGTCAGATATATATCTTACTGAAGGTAATATTACAGATAGGGAAGTGGTCATGGATGTAAATGAGGTGGGAGATGTAACTGTGCGAGATCAAATTTGACAGTGTTCTGAAATATCTAAGTCGAAATGTGGCCCAGGGAGTAAACAGTCTTCTGCCAGGATTACAGGCAGCCTCGGGAGAGCCGGCCATGGCGGTGCTCTCCCACCTGTTGTGCCCGGCGTATGAGACAGGCAACGTACCCACAGACCTTAAGAAGAATGTAATGTTATCAGTTCCAAAGAAATCAGATGCTGGTAGGTGTGAAAATCACTATACTATAGGTTTAATAACTGATCGTTGTAAAATACTAACTCAAATTCTTTACAGAAGAATGAAAAAACTGGTAGACGCCGACCTCAGGGAAGATAAGTTTGGATTCCCGAGAAACGTGGGAACATGCGAGGCGCAACCTGACCAAATGGAGGGTCGGTTGGTAGGACACGTTCCGAGACGTCGACAGGTAACCAATTTAGTTTTGAAGTGAAGTGTGGGTGAAAATCGTAGAGGAAGACCAGGTGGTGAATACAGTAAGGAGATTGGGATGGATGTGGGCTGCAGTATGTACTTGGAGATTAAGAGGTTCAAAAAATGGTTCAAATGGCTCTGAGCACTATGGGACTCAACATCTTAGGTCATAAGTCCCCTAGAACTTAGAACTACTTAAACCTAACTAACCTAAGGACATCACACACACCCATGCCCGAGCCAGGATTCGAACCTGCGACCGTAGCAGTCCCGCGGTTCCGGACTGCAGCGCCAGAACCGCTAGACCACCGCGGCCGGCAGATGAAGAGGCCTGCAAGTTATACAGTAGAATGGAGAGCTATTTTTAAAACCACCGAGCGAGGTGGCGCAGTGGTTAGCACACTGGACTCGCATTCGGGAGGACGACGGTTCAATCCCGCGTCCGGCCATCCTGATTTAGGTTTTCCGTGATTTCCCTAGATCACTCCAGGCAAATGCCGGGATGGTTCCTTTCAAAGGGCACGGCCGACTTCCTTCCCTATCCTTCCCTAATCCGAGCTTGTGCTCCGTCTCTAATGACCTCGTTGTCGACGGGACGTTAAACACCAATATCCTCCTCCTCCTTTAAAACCAGTCTTCACACTGAGGGGCGCAACAACATGTCTCTGTGTTATAACATCTTATTTTCCAGTTGGTGTATTTCTTCATTGCTTATAACTGACTGTCAGAGTAGCTCTGAAGATGATGTGAGGATTACAGATTTATTTAAAGTAGGGGTAGTTGAATATCACAGGTTGGTGCTGGAGGATAGATTTCGTGGATCCACTGTATTTTAATCTACTCGACTTGCTTAGCGATGATTCCTGCTTCTTTGTGAAGGGGCTGACCTGCTCGTTAATTCTGCCGCATGTCGGGCCCTGACAACAGTACGCAGTGTCATCTGTGTACGGGGCTCTTCTTTCGATCCTCGACCTTTAGCGATGTCAGCCGTGTTTGTGGTGTGTAGCAGTGGAGCCGTGACTGTCCCACTTGGCAGCTCTGCGGCTGACTTACTTGTCGAATGGTGATCACCAAGTGGGGCTTGTACTTATCTGTTTCCAGCAAAGTTTTTAGTAAGCCGCACACTTTGGCATGCGAAGTTCTAAAGTAACGTTTCAAAGAGCAGCCCAGCATGCCACAACCAATGGAAGGCGCGTTCGCCGTCCACGAGAAAGCGTGCTGGCGTTGCGCCTGCCGTGTTGCGTTCAGCCTGCGTCGCTCTGCTGCTCAGTCCTGGGACCGGGTCACCTGTGCTGTGGTTGCCGCTGAACCCAGCTTGTTCTTGTGCGATTATGTTGCTCTATTCCTTGAATATTTTTAGTCTGTCTCGAAAGCTTTCCCTGTCACTGAGAACCCGGTAACATATGATTTGGTGTTGTTTTTTGGTCTTTCGGGTTGGGAAATCATCTTGATTTTAGCTTGCTTCTATTTTAGAGAGACTATTTTCAGTTTCATGGCCGCGATGAATAAACGTCAGATGTGTTTGAGGCAGGTGTCTTGTGAAATGAGTGATTTATTTTGTTATCTTTCAGTGCTTCCAGTCTCTGAGCTGCTTTCTTTCCATTTCATATTCGTCAATCTTATAAAGTAGTGGATGTTAAGCGGTTGCATTCGGATTTTCGAGTATTATTTCTTCGTCGGTTTCATCGAATTTTGGATACCGTGGATGACCGTGAATGTTTTTCTAGCGCTTTGAGGAACTTTTTTGAGGTCGTCAGTAATGAATGACATTCTCATCTGCAATTAAGGATGGCTGTTCGCAAGTGGTGTGCTATGACGTGTTGGAACTTTTTTCCAAAAACTACTGCTATTGTGGGACCTAATTCTTGTGATTACCTCGCGCATCATTTGGTGGGTTTCTCTTCTTATTAGGTCATCGAAAACGTTGAAGCCAATCGTAGCATATCCATTTGGTTAGTGCCGTATGGTCTACAGAATTTCCCTACTGTTTAATTTTGTTTCCTATGTACGTCAGGAGTCTTTCTCTTTGTTATGTTATTTTCTTCTTAGGGTAGTTTTAGGTATACCAGGTTGTATTGCTTCCACTTGTATTTGGTGATTGCAGTATATTATAAGGAGTGGTTTGAATAGTAGAATCGTTAGTTTTTGTGTTAAAACGTATCAATCCGAATTTTTCGACTATCCGATTTCGTGAGTTTATTATCGTTTTAAGTTTTTTCCTAGTTTTTGTGGTTCACAGCATAATAAATGTGAGGTATTCGTTAGCTATGCAGTCGCCAAATTCAGTGTAGCTTCAGAATCTGGGTAGCTATGTTATACGTAGTATATGTTCTAAGATAGAAGTGCCATAGTGATTGATAAAACGCGGCGAGTCATTTCTGAGTCTGGCGTGATTCAAAATGGCTACAACAAGTATAATGTTTTTCTTGTTCGATTTTTCGGAAAATATCGTACATCTAGCAGTGAGTCTCCTGTTCCTTTAGCTGGGCAAAATGAGGGTATGTAATTAACGAGATCAGTTGGCAGTTCCTCGGCAGGATACATCGTTATGGTGTTTTATATGAATGACTCTGAAGCACCTATCTCAGCTTCTACTACGGTCTGGTTTGCGTGACAGATACACTTATCTAGATTGATTTCTCTACCTACTCATGAGGTATGAGCTGCGACTGTAATACCAACTCCTTTTTCTCTTACTATGCCTTTAGGGAGTTTGTTTTTAGAGCAGAAACCCAGTGTGTTGACAATGCAGATAGTGGCAGTATCTTTCTTAGGCTTGAATGTGAAGGTTAATTCTTGTTTCCTGGTGTCTCAGGCTAGGTGAGGCATAGGCCTCCTTGTCTATCAATATGGCGATATAGACGTGGATCCGTGTTCGCCAAAGAACGTAGTAGGAGCTTTTTAGAAGCTGCTGTTATTATTTCCCTTCTTCCAAATATCATGTTGGGAAGGGCTGTAGTGAAGACTCAGAGAATGTTTTCCGTTTGATTGTTTTCGTGACATTCTTGGACGAAGACCGTGATAGTTTCATCAATGCGCTTAATGTTTTCAGTTTTGTTTACTGAGATAGGCTGTTTTGGTCTTTCTTTGCAACTCTCATCACTATTAACGTTATCATTGTTGCAGCTCCTGCATTTTGGTGCATCTTGTTTCGGGTCTATTTTGCAATTAAAAATTCGATGTGCTCGACTCCGTTCTTCACATTTCAATTTATATCGCAGCTTTTCGTGGCTTATTGGAAAGTGTTGCAATATGGACGTTGCTGTTATTGAGGAGGTAGTGTTTAAATAGTCCAACCTTGTGAGGTACACAGTGCATTCTGAAATGGTGAACAAGTAGCTTGTTAGTTAGTTCTATACATGACTGGAAGGAATAGCGGGGAATTTTGATTTAGTTTCCCAGTACCTTTAGGTCCCCTTCAGTTTTTTCGATTGTTGTATCACGGTCAAATTTGGTTATCACAATGGCCAGCGTGAGTCTGTGTGGTTTCTCTTTTGTTTAGTGTTTGGCGTGCGGTGTGATTTCTGTTACTGTTGCTTCAGATCGGTAAGTAACTCAAACTGTTCTCTCGGGTTTCGATATCTGATGGGTGTGTTGTGATGTTGGCAAATTTTTTCGAATTTTTTTTGTGAACGACTTGGTGGCCCAGGCAACTGTTTTAGTGCAGGTTACAACGATTTGGCGGTTTCTTTGCCACCTTCTTAGTTTATAGTTTATTGTAGGGTTTGATAAAGTGCCATAAGTTGTGTTAGATGTGCTTTAATTCCATCTGCATCCAACCAGTTCTAAACCTTGTTCTTCGTGAGATGTATTTGGATGAGTGTGAACTATTTGTAATTGGAGTATCGTGTTTGTAGCGACTTTGCCTGTTTATTTCGGGTTTCTTGTCTGGCTTTTCGGCGTGGCGTTGCGTTTCTTGAGATCTGGTGGAGACAGAGTTATCTACTTCAGTCTGCTGCACTGAAAACTGTTGTTGCATATCGGAAGCAGGACGATCCATAGTCCCCACGCCCTGCTTGAGAACGCTCGCAGTCAGCGTTGAGTTCTGTGCCTTTAGCCTCGGCAGATGCGAGTTGGTCATCCCTGTCTCAGAGTGTGGCGGTTGTGCAGACTGCTGATCCCAAGTCTGAGTCGCTCTGACAATGCTGCATTTGGCGACAGTGGCGCGAGTTACGCATGATGCACTTTGCAGGGGCATCGTCTGAGTGACATGTGTGCTGTCGAACAGCTACGTACATGTAACAACAGTTCAAGCAGTTTCGGCTGCGAGAATGCTTGCCTCCAGATATATCAGAGGAAAGCCCTTAATAGGTATATCGGTTGCAGAAGGTAATGCTTGATACCCCACGAGTGAAAGGGTTGTAACAGGTGATTCCCTGACCATCCATATCTCCTCGCTGGTTCGCCCTTTTGGAGATCAGAACGTGACAGCAGTGGCTGTAAGCAGCAGCAGGGAGTGGCCAGTGGTGGGACTTGCAGTCCTCTGCTGCTCCTGATTGGCTGAAAGGCCCACGTGTAGAAGGATTTCGTGGAGAGGCTCGGAGCTCGGGAATCGAAAGCTGGCCGTCGGCGGCCGTGTGGATGACGTGGCGGGTCGCGGGCGCTCTGGAGCGGAGTTCTGTGTCGCGGCGCACAGTGTTCTCGAGTTTCAAAACGCCTTCTCGTTTGCGCGCATCCATTACCGCTTAAGAACTTTCCTGTCGTTATCTGCCAATGTTGCATAGTGTGGGCGTTTACGGCGAATTGTAGCTCAGGGAAAACTCGGTGATGTTGGCTAAGTGGTAGTGGTCCTCTGACTGACTTGGCTGGGGTAATTGGATAGCGATAATCCCAGTTTGTTATCCAAATTTGGGAGTAATGTTTATTGAGTGACCGTCTTCCTCTTGAGTTTGAACTGTGTATTTCGTACAGCCACTCGAAAGTAATTTCCTGGACTTGGCTGTGAATGTTCCCAGTACTGCGGTCGTAACTTGGGTTCTTGCCTGGGGGTAAGTAGGTAGCATGAAGGCCGTTAACTACTGGCTTTGGAGCGATGAGGTTCGATACTTTCCAGCGGGTCGAGGCTCGGCTGGCGACCACTGTGTCGGACTGACTTTACGCGTGTACCGGTGGTGCAGGACACTTGTCTGGGTGGGCCGCTAAGCGCCCCCAGTGCGCCCCGTGTCGGCTCTGGCCACCACCACCTAAAGAGAAGGCCGCGGCGCGCTCTTGTGACGTCACGCAGAGCGGGCCAGGGTTGGCTTGGCGCTGCGCTGACAGAATCGAGGCGCACGGCCTGCAAATCTCAGTCAAACGGTTTTACAGAATCTGTTGAGCTGCCGGCGCCCGCCTGCGGCCTGGCGGGCTGCACCTGGCACCTGCCTCCCTCTGGTTCCACTGCGTCCAGTACGAAAATCGCGGTTAACACTGCGGGTACCTGGTAAATGCAAAATTCACGAAAATCACTCCACGTAGTACTATTTATCACAGGATTTTCAGTTCAGCTGGATTCCAAATTCACACACTCCTTTACTTTGCTCACTCAGGTTTTATTTGAACAAATGGGAGATCATCTATTGATTACGAATCACAACAATTTCGGCGTACTGTGTGCTTCTAGTGAAGCTACTATGGCACATGTTTTCCAGGACTCACAGTACTGGCACAAGTTTATCCTTCCACAGTACTGTTTCTGTAAATACGACTTTAAGTAATGTTCTTCCTTGCTCAAGAATGGCGCATGGAACATTAACTTTTAACATCTGCCATAGTACCCTTACAAACCTCTAGCTTAACAAATCACCATCTTGTCTCACAAACCCAATAATGCTAATCTCATATAACTCTGCCATTCGACACTTTGCGTTCACTTCAAGCCACATTTCACACAACAAGTCATGTGTTACTTTATTACTATACTTGTTTGAGCCACTCTATGTAATCGAACCACTAATAAGCTCAAGAAACCCATTTACACTTTCATGCACACACCACTTCAGTCATTGGCCCCTCTCTTTTGATTTTATAAGCATCTGAATGTCTCTTGTCATGGTACTTGAAATACAAATCATGTAAAAGTACATCTTTCACACATACATGGAAAATTTCCTTGTTTCAGACATAATGTTATATACTAATACCATACATTATACATTAATAAAGCCGACAAACTGCAAAGACAGATCCTCGAAGGAAAACGGAGAAAAAACGTCCTACGAAGATGTGTCCAGAAATGCACCATCGCTACGGTAGATGACACTGACGAACGGGAATTCCTCCGACAACGTGCTGCGTTTTCCTTGTATATAACAGGCTGTGTGATTGACGCAGCCTATTGTATACACAAAGCATTTCCCAACAATTTTAGTAAGTAGTGCATTAGAATAGGTAGACAGAGGCTACCACTCACAAACAAGCACACAGTTATAAATGAAGGGGACGTTAGGAAAGAGAAGTACTGGCTGTACGATATCAGATTTAATGACATTTAATATTGTCATACCAGGTAGAGTCCATTTCTATTGCTGGGTTTAATGCAGTGTAGTGTGGAGACAGTTATTTGGGAAAAATACTGAAGGAGGCTACAGAGAGGATTCTGAAAAGGGAGACTGCTCATTGTTTCTCCTGGCCAGATTCCTCTCGGCTGCCGAACACAGCTCTAGACCTGCAGGGATATTGGTTGGGTTCCACCAAAGAAGTATCCTATTCTTCAGTATGGGGAGCGTCGTTCCATTGCAAACGAAACAGACGAAGAGCACTGGTCCTTGCAGCATCGTAACTAGATGCATATAGTACACAAACTGCGCTATGCCCTGAGCTTGGTGGAACCCAATTCTAATAATTAATCCTATTCCGCTTAAAATAATGGCTTTAACTGACATAAAAAGGCATTGCTTCTTTGAGGCAAATTTCTTGTTATCAAAAATTTTGAGTTGCCGCATGGAGCACCTAGTACGTAGGTACATGTATCCAAGCAGTCCGAGACAAACCAAATTGAATGCCACAGACAATGAAATCCCTGTAAGGACTACTACGCGACTGTGGATCAGGTAATATTTACTCGTCTTTTCCAAAGCAACAGCTGCCACACATACTATACTCCACGGTATAAACACATACAGCACCTCACGACAGAATAACTGGCTTAGTTCAGCAGGTAGTAGCTGGTCAGGAAGCCTGAGATGGCGAACACAAGAATACATCTGGTAGCAGAATGAGTTCAGCCAGATACAGCTGAGAAGTGTGAGGGCGCTGTCTATCAGCACTGCTGTAGGTAAGTCAGGGACGCCTGCCATACGATACACCACCTCAGAACACAGGATCTGGGTTATGCACGTGATCTGAAAGGACAAGAATATCTTTCCAGGTAAGTTACGTAACTGGGGAAGGTACATGTATACTCCGGCAGTCGAAAAACGGAAAATGATATTTACTAGTATAAATGAGATTTCTAAGGACTTCAAGCTGTCGATTTTAAAATCCTTGTATTTCAAGGTGGCGTCGTTTAAACCGTTTTTGTAGTTCAGTGTTTCTTCTGTTAGCTTTTGATACAGTACACTGCTACGACTATGGAATATTCCAACTGCGGAAATAATGATCGTACAATTATGGGAAGTCCTGATGGAGGAAAAGTCGCGACACTTTAGCAACAGAATAGCTCTGGAAACAGAGCAGATGGCGTCTGTAGCGTTCGACTGCAGACATGTTTGATCGTGAGGACTATCGAAATAGCAGCGAGCATCGTGCACGGACTGTATCATACTAAACGGGACGTCCTGACAAATGCCGTACGAGTTGACCGCCATCCAGGCCAGCAGACAGAGGTTGACGTTTATCCTCTGCGTGTAGGCCAGGTAGCTGGTGACGGGTATGTGGGGCGACCTCTGCACCACGTCGTCCCACAGCTGCTCGCGGCACTGCTCGCGCTGCTTCACGGCTTCCAGTGGCAGGTCTTCCATCGGACACGTGGGGTGGTCCAGGGCGTTCACCAACAGCTGCACGCAGTCAGTGTTCACGGAGAGCGTAGCGTGGCTTCTGTCCTCCAGCTGCCATTCCTCGTCTGCAAGAAAACGACAGCAAGTAGGTGGTGCCCGTACACTGCAGGCAGCTGAATGCAAAGTCTTCTCTGGATCACGAGCCTGGGCGTTGTTTACCCACATTATCCAGGATCAGTTACCCAGAAGTATGTAAGGTGGCATGTCAACACAAAGTAAGAGTATTAACAAAGACGGATATCATGTTACTATGCACGTCAATTTCATCTTCAGGGTGTCCAAGAAGTCCCTGTATCGCTCTTGACATAGTAAAAATGAGGAAGTAAATAGGTTTTATTGATAGTCCTGCACTGAAGATGGCGAAAAAACAATGTTATCAGAATTATACTTTTGGTTTCAGCGCTGCAGTCTTTGAGTTCCGAATCCATCTTGTAAAGGAGAGATTAGTGGACGATTCGTGGGTGCATGGACATCCGCAGATGGGAAAAAGTATGTAATACATGATGAGACCATTTACCTCAGTCCCCCTCGTAAAGTAGCCATGCCTGATTGAGATAAATGTCCTGTATTTTCAGGCTGTCTCAAAGAAAGACCACATATTGGAAGCAATAAAAAGTGACAGGAAACGTGTGTCACCCACTCTTAATCAGATGAGCAGTCTCCAATGAAAATCATTTGCAAAAGAGCAGTTCGACTTCAAGCATCTTGTTCAACAATGCACGAACATATTGAAAAAATATGAATACGAAAGGATTTAGGCCCATGTTTGTTACTGAATTATCTGACAGTAGTCTGGAGCAACGATTTGTAACCTACCGTACTTTGTTGTGGCGACTTCTGCCATGTCTCGCTCAAGAGTGTTGTTTACGTATAAATGTGCCATATACCACTATTTCATCAGGAAAAAATTGTTTTCTTGTCTAAGGAAAGTACCCATATTACCAAGAGTTGGAAAGGAACCTACCTCACCTTATGTGGGATATTGTGTGATCAGAATACCTGTTAGGACCACATTCTTTTGAAGCTTACATGAATGGGAACTTCCATTTCTCAGTACAACAGACGTTTTCAGTATCTCAGCTCCATGACAAGGCAATCACGGATCTTGTGTGGTTATAGAAGGGAGGAGCTTGAGTCTCGTTTTGTTGTTCAGATGTGTGGATTTCTTAATGAACAACTTATTCTCGGATTGTATTTGGTTCTTCAGCATTTAAAGCCACATTAAAATGGTTACCACGAAATCCCAATATTACCACCTCAACAACCTTTTGAAATCGTCATCACAAACTTTTGATCTTACCACGCAAATAACTGAATATGAAGAATAATAAAGCCTCATGTGGCTCAACGTTGAAAGATTAATGGAAAATTGACAAAAGTGTTGAGGAAGTCTTTCTAAGCAGAATTGCTAGAACGATCCGCAATAAAGCAAGGGGGACAGCGAGACACATAGATACCTGAGGAAGGTGTGATCGTCCATACACTGATCCTTTGGATACGTATTTTTTTATATCTAACTACGTCCATATAGAATATACTCTTTTGACATAACTTCATAGGCGTCCTGTACAAAGAAATAGGATGCAGGCTGAATTCTCGTCTTTGTGATATTTCACTTTCCTCTGTGAACTTAGTGACCCCATCACGCAGCGCAAAAAAAAGTGATGGAGCATATTTGTCACCCGTTTGTTTCGTTAGCACGAGATTGTCGAGATCAAGCACAACAAAATACAGTAACTGACGATTTTGGGAGTTCCTTTACCACAATGAACGATTTACTGTTAATACTCTGTTTGCATACATTCCAAAACACCCACAAAAATGTAATTACTTCGTCTCATTCCTACCTTGTGTAATGATAATAATGCAGCAATAAAAGGAGTTGGGACATATATGCCTCAGCTGCTGAATGGATGAATGTGGGATTACAACTCCAGAGATTTGGGATTCAGGCATTGCTCCCGAGATTCCTTCTGTCACTTATCTCTTCTTTAACCCTGACATTGATTTATGGAAATCGAAAATGTTGGAACTGTAGAATTTTCGGAGATCCAATAATTAACTTTGTCCCACAATTATTAACTGGGTAAGTTAGTTCAAAAGTAGGAAGACGGCGAGTGACCACAACCTGCAGTAGGACAATGGCTCGCGAAGCACTGCGGTGACCAAACCAGGCTTCAGCTTGATGACGGCTTTACCTACTGCATTCTGAGAAGTCCTGATGGTCGTTTCCCTCGAGCACTATTCCTGTTCGGGGTACAAATCAAAGGAGAATGATACTGATATGCTACACATCATCCAATGTATATAGTTCATTGTCGTGTTGTGCGCAAATGTATACCCAGTAAGACGAATAAGTTCTGAAAGATTCTTATACACAGGCACATTCTGTGAAAGGCCGAATGCACGACTTTGTCGTAAACACTGCATTTTCTTTGTCATTCATTCCACTCCCACCACATTATCGTGTGGTGCGCAAGCTTCGGACACTTTTCTGCTCTTCAGCCTATCGAAGTTAGGCCAGTATAGCTTTTATGGGACAATGAATAAAATGATGGGTTTCAGAAAAATAAAAGCCATAGCGTCTCTACATAAACACATGTACATTGAAGCTGATGATGGTGCTATGGTGAAGATAAGGCTCGTGCTTCTGGCAAGTCACTGGCAGTCAGTTCCCAATAACTACTACGAGGGTAATACGGTATGATGGAGGTGCCGGCCAGAAAGGGTGTATGTATTCAAGGTGTTGGAGTGGGCTGGGAAGTATGATTGACAAGTTGATGTGGGTAGAGGGAGGTGTGAGGGAGGGATGACAGTGGTCAGGAGGCTGGAAGCGGTATCATCTACATATTGAAGAGGCATATACGCTAGGATTATAGCTGGTTGGAGGAATAAGTGTCTACATACTATTCTGGAACAGGAAGAACCAGCCAGCTGAAGTTCCGCTCGAATAGGATACAGAAGGGTGGCAAGTGGAGGGTGGATATGACATGTTGGTATAGGCGCACCAGAAGCCTAGGTATCCAGAGGATAGGCGAGAAAAATTGCTTTTGTTTCCCACGTTTGTGGAACGTTTGCAATTTGTGACAAAGTCTGAGAAACTTCAGAAGAGAGGGCAATGTAATCAGCTGATAGAGGTTGCGTCTAAGACGGCAAATATGATACAGAGTGCAAGGTGTTCTAAGACTGTAAGTTATAGTAAATTTTTGAGAGTGCTGAGATCCAAGCTACATTGGCGAAAGTAACACTGGGGCCACTAAGGCTTCTGGAAAGACGAAGGAAGAAATAAGATCAGGGGTTAACGTCCTGTTGGTGAAACAGCTATTAGAGCATAACCCAGAATTGGGAAGAATGGGGAAGCAGGACAGCTGCGTCCATCCATAGGAACCGTCGTGTCATTCACCTTAAGCTGTGTGGGGACATCGCAGAGAAACTAAATATGGTCGAAAATCAAGTTTGGAGCCAACAGCTTACCACAGCATCGTCTCGTTCAGTGGGTTTTACCCAAGTACAGAGGATGGCTGAATGATGGAATCCCCACATTGTCGAGTTTCCTGTCTTCTTAAT
>NW_026047620.1:0-100000 GCF_023864345.2 Schistocerca serialis cubense | reverse complement strand
CATGTCTCCTCTTCGTAATCCTTATTTACTCACTTGCTGATTGTCTTCTGTTGTTCAGGAATAGCCCTTACAATATGAGGTATAGGTAATTTTAGCGGTGTCACGAAAAAATTGCATTTTGAAGTTCGTTATTGCGTTACATAGAACTATATAAGTGATCGTCTTGAAACGATATACGCAATTGCACAGCACTGTTTGTTTTAATGTAGTACTTTAGATACAGTCTCTTTTGAAAAATATCACTTAAGTGAAAAAAAGGGGTGTTGTAAGTGAAGTTCCATCGGAAATTCGTTGTTGCTCTTTAGACTAACATTACTGCTTGTATTACAATTTCTTTTGCGCTCTGAACCAGGTGTACACATTTGTCGTTGTAATAATATCTGGTTTCATTGATATGTGGTTCCGCTTTTATCTTGCGACAGATTTTAGTGTAAATTGCAGTATTAATATACCTCTCTTTTTGTTTACACTCAGTCAACGATGTCGGTAAAGATGTTCTGTTCCTTCACATTACCACTGCAGCAAAAGTATGTTATTGTGTTATCTATGCAGTACAAATGTACTATCTTTGATTTAACTTGACGCCTGACGCATTCTTCCAGTAATTGTTCGTCTTGTTTTTCCTGTGACGTCTGTCTGTTTGACATGAGATATGACTGTCAGTAATCTACGACAAATTATGTCAGGTGTTTGTACAATATCACTGTATAATTTTGATATTGTTCACCTTCAATGGAGTATGGGATACTTTTAAGTAATCTGAATTACGCAGTAAGTACAAAAATGAATTTTGCACCGGTATATTTGTTGAGTTTTGTAATTTGTGTAGGAATTGTACATTCCTAAATCATTAATGTTGATGTTGATAGGCATTCTGGATGGTGGTTATTACCAAAACCGGTAGACGACTAATGGAACAGATAAAAAGCTGATATTTAAAATGCATTTTATAAAACAGTTAATTACTGTTGAAGCGCTCCTTGTGGAAACATTACGAAACATAAAGTAATTGGCACCCCAGTACAGATCTAGAAGCAGAACTCAAACGCAATGGACCCCACACTAACTGACTTTGTCTTGTTCATTGGTCCCAGCTGTGGCCATGATGTGCATGTTGGCTGCCCTCGCATGGCACCAGTGGAACAAGCTACCGACCATGACTTGCTGGCCACAGGAAAGACAGAACTTGCCACTCACCACTGCACACTACTTTCGTAAATCTGCGATTCCAGACCACGAAATATGTTAAATACATTACTTAAACGCAATTCCATAAAGTGAACAGCCACAACAGAATTAGATGCACATATTATTAATTTTAGTCCAGTGGCAATAACACAGGAAATCAAGCTCTCTAGCGAACGTTGCAGAACTAGCCCTTCTGAAAGAAAGGATATTGTGGGACATGGCTTAGCCAGAGCCTGGGGATGTTTCCAGATTAAAACTATCTGCCAGATCGAGACTCGAACTCGGGACCTTTGCTTTTCGCCGGCAAGTGCTCTACCAACTGAGCTACCCAACCACGACTCACGTCCCGTCCTCACAGCATTACTTCTGCCAGTACCTCGTCTCCTACCTTCCAAACTTTACAGAATCTCTCCTGCGAAGCTTGCAGAACTAGCACTCCAGAAAGAAAGGATACTGCGGAGCCAAGGCTTAGCCACAGTCTGGGGAATGTTTCCGGAATGAGATTTTCACTCTGCAGCGGAATGTGCGCTGAAATGGAACTGTCTGGCAGATTAAAACTGTGTGCCGGATCGAGACTCGAACTCGGGGGCTTTGCATTTCGAGGGCAAGTGCTCTACCAACTGAGGAAATCAGTAAAAGTTTTCTGTATTTTTCCAGAAATATAACGGGATTCAGAAATGTGATACATTATTAATGAAACACACATTGACAATAAATTAAAAGAAAATAATTTTGGTTTTGATGATGATGTATCTGTAGGAATCACATCTGTTCTGCACACACTGGAAGTAAAAAATTACATCAGAAGTTTCAAAATAGAAAAAAGTGATTGATACATTACAATTGCTACGCTGTTGAAAACACATATATGTTTCATTTTCAAATGTCTGTGCACTAAGTGGCTCTGAGTACCAAAAACTTTTGTATATTTTTTAAAGAACAAAATATCTTCTATGATACTGCAGTTAAATTTCAGGGGAATTTTTTTTTTAATTTCAGGGGAAACGCTGCAAGATGATCATGCGGCAAGAATGGCAGCAAATATTGGAGAATTAATAATGCCACATGACCATGGTAAGTTAAACATCTCACCATCATCCACAGCTAAGCATGGCACATTGCATGGATCTTTAGCCCAGTAGCTTTTGCATTTTATGTCAATGGCTGTATACAGATCACGTGTTGTAAGGATAAGAAGCGACAGTACAAGAATTTAGTTTAATTTCAAAAGCGGCGTATTTTTAGATTTAATAGCGTTCCAAACTGGAAGGAAATGTTAGCGTTCTCGCCTGATAAGAAGTGCAATGGAATAGAAATACAGAAGACACATAAATAGGACTGTGAAACAATAGATAGACGTAAAGCAGTCCTATATGCTAAAAAAGGTAAGAACAAACACAATAGTGGCAATGACATTACTGCTGTTGGTGTTTAGCACTATACAAAACTACTAGTTACATCAAGTACCACACACACTTGTCCATTAGTTCGTAACATGTTGTGCTTCCTGTCATTGAGAAGCTATAAAGAAAATTATACTAAAGTTTTCCTCTGTAACATCAAAGTCACCTAGTTAAGTGATGTCTTTCATCATCTAGTTTGATAGAACCGTTTTTGATCCTTTGTATCTTAGTCTCATCACAATGTTACATAAAAGAAGAGAAATACAGTAGGACCACTAAAATTCGCAGAGCAGCAGATGGGCAGCTCAGTTCTTAGCTTATGTGGCTGCAACTCCCAGTACTGTGAACAGTATAATAAAAATAGGTAACACCACATGTATGTATGATAAACACAGATTCTTCCATCAGGGAGGAAAGAGGGACTGATTGGGGTAGAGGATGGACAGGAGAAACGTGAATCTGAATCTGCCTGAAGAGGGACACATTGTATGAAAACGACCAGTACGAAAGACTAAATAAAATGCTTCACATAGGTAGGATCTTAAATACAAACCTTCGATGACCAATGTAGAACCTTCATTTCAAGTACCATGGATGGTATATTAGAATACAGACTTTTCTGGTCTATATAGATGAGGAAAAGCTGTCGTCTTTCCAGCTGAATGGTACTGTTCTCCAGAAATGTTTCCCACTGTAATGGTGCAATATATTACTGTTGGATCTCATTACTGACACGTGACAAAACGTGTGGAGATAATTGTCTATCATTCTGTTAATTAGACTGACATTCCCAAAATAGCATGCATTCATTATTGTCACTATTGTTGCATTTATTATTAAAGTAATTGTCACATAGTGCTGTGTACTATATGTTTGTAAATATTGCAATAGCTATTACTATTGTTATTAGTGTTATTATTGAGAATCGTTCATTTACTAATCATAATGAAATATTAACTTACAAAGAATATCTCACAACACACCCTGCCACCTTCAGAATTTGAGAGAATGTATTCCGGTCAACATTGTCAAAAGCTTTCTCTGCTAGAAATGTAAGTTTGCCTTTCGTTAATCTGTCTTCTAAGATCAGTCGTAGGGACAATATTGCCACGCATGGTCCAACATTTCTACAGAATCCAAATTGATCGTCTCCGAGGTTGGCTTCTACTAATTTTTCCAATTGGCTATACGGAATTCGTGTTAGTATTATACAGTTGTAACTTATTAAACTGATAGTTCAGTAATTTTCACATCTGTCAACATCTGCTTTCTCGGGATCAGAATTGTTATATTCTTCTTGAAGACTGAGGCTATATTACTTGTCTCATTCGTCTGCCTTACCAGATGGTTTCATCGTGGTTGGCTCTCCCAAGGCTATCAATAAATCTAATGGATTGTTTTCTACTTCTGGTGCCTTGTTTTGACTTAGGTCCTTCAGTTCTCTGTAAAATTCTTCATTCAGTATCATCTCTCCCATTTCATCTTCATCTATGTCCTCTTCAGTTTCCATAATATTACCCTTAAGTAGAGTTCCCTTCTATATACTCCTTCCAACTTTCCGCATTTCCTTCTTTGCTTAGGACTAGTTCTCCATCTGAGTTCTTGATATTCATACAGGTGGTACTCTTTTCTCCAAAGGTAATTTTAATTTTCCTGTAGGCAGTATCTGTCTTTCCCCTAGTGATATATACCTCTACATCTTTACATTTGTCCTCTAGCCATACCTGCTTAGCCATTTCGCGCTTCATGCCGATCTCATTTTTGGAACGTTTATATTTCTTTTCGCCTGCTTCATTTACTGCAGTTTCATATTTTTTCCTTTCATCAATTAAATTCAGTATCTTTTCTGTGAATTTCTTCTAGCCTTTGCCTTTTTACCTACTTGATCCTCTGCCGCCTTCGCTATATCATCTCTCAAAAGTACCTATTCTTCTTCTACTGCATTTCTTTCCCCTGTTCTTCTCAATCTTTCCGTAATTGTCTCTCTGAAATTCTCTACACGCTCTGGTACTTTCAGTTTATCCAGATCCCATCTCCTTAAATGTTACCTTTTTGCAGTTTCTTCATTTTTAATCTACAGTTCATAACCAATGAATTGTGGTCAGAGTCCACATCTGCCCCTGGAAATGTCTTACAATTTAAAACCTGATTCCTAAATATCAGTCTTACCATTATATAATCCAACTGGAACTTTCCACTGTCTGCAGGCCTCTTCCACGTGTACAGCCTTCTTTCATAATTCTTAAAACAAGTGTTAGCTATGATTAGGTTATGCTTTGTGCAAAATTCTACCAAGCAGCTTCCTCTTTTATTCCTTACGAGCCAGTCCATACTGACCTACTACTTTTCCTTCTCTTTCTTCTCCTATTAAATTTTCGTCTCCCTTAACTATCTGAATAACTTCTTTTATCACACATACTTTTCTTGAATCTCTTCATCTGCTGAGCTACTTGGCATGTAAACTTGTACTGCTGTGGTAGGGATAGTCTTCGTGTCTGTCTTGGCTACAATAATGCGTTCACTGTGCTGTGCATAGTAGCTTATACCGTTACTATTTTTTTTATTCAGTACTAAACCTACTCCTGCACTACCCCTATTTGAGTTTCTATTTATGACCCTGTATTCACCCCACCAGAGGTCTTGTTTCTCCTGCCACCAAAATTCACAAATTCACTATATCTCATTTTAACCAATCTATTTCCCTTTTTAAATTGTCTAACCTAACTGCCTGATTAAGGGATCTGACATTCCACACACCAGTTTTCTTTCTCCTGTTAACGACGTCCTGCAGAGTAGTCCCCGCTCAGAGATCAGAATGGGGGACTATTTGATCTGTGGAATATTTTACTCAAGAGGACACCATCATCACTTAACCATATAGTAAAGCTGCATGCCCTCGGGAAAAATTACAGCTGTAGTTTCCCCTTGGTTTCAGCCATTTGCAGTAACAGCACAGCAAGGCCGGTTTGGTTGACGTTACAAGGCCAAATCAGCCAATCATCTAAACTGTTGCCCCTGCAACTATTCAAAAGGCTGCTGCTCATCTTCAGGAACCACACATCTGTCTGACCTCTCAACAGATACCCCTCCATTGTGGTTGCACCTACGGTAGGGCCTGATCTATCGCTGATGCATGCAAGCCTCCCCACTAACAGCAAGGTCCATCGTTCACTGCAATTACAAAAACAATACCCTAAGAGCTGAAAGTAAGGTGATATTGGCTTACATATATTTTTTGATGTTCCTGATATTTAACCAGCTGTGTCTGTACAATCAGACAGATCTAAGACATAGAATATTTAATCTAATTTAGTTCATGATCTACTGTTTCATTTGCTTTGCCTCAGTACTTCAGTATCTCTAATATATTTCTTTTTCAAGTAAATGTTGAAAAAAGACAACGATAACGACAATGTAATTCAATATTTTGTCCAATTTCCAGAACGACAGTTTCTTCAGACTAAAGAGGAGGTCCATTTTGAGAGAAAAACTGTTGTGGTACCTTACTATGGTCACCAAGGCAAGTATCTGTCTTTTCTGTACTTGGTGGAATATGTTTTACATTTTACTACTGATCTACTCTATTGTTCTTCTTATTATTATTGTTAATACATATTGGTCCACCAACGAGTAGAAGTTTTTTAATAAAACATGTGACAATCAGAAAGTGGATAGCTGTATTACAAACGAGTAGTGTACATTAATGAAGACACATATTTCTGCTATTTCAAATTTGTCTTACATCGATACGAGTGATTTGATTTTATTATTTGATAAATCATCCAGTTTCTGTCTAGCGAATTTCTTGATTTGCATCAGTTATTTTCCAATAAATGAGGGAGATACGAAAAAAGAAACTACTTGAAGATAACATAGTGATCATTGTGAGTGATGTGGCGTGTAATGTGAATGATTTACCAAATTGTGAAAGGATGAGGTTACGAAGAACTGTCACTCTCAACATAAACATAACACACACACTTATTCTGAGAACATTTGCAAGCAAAACTTTTTATCGCAAGACAATCAGTCAATAATACCAAAAGCTTTGCATATTAAGACAGAAGAAGTTGACGGGCTTCTTGCCTGCATAATTTTCAGGACCTTGTACAGGAACTGAATGTTGCTGGCTTCCCTCCAAGTACAAATTCAAGCCTCACATATACATAAAAGTGATGCTTGGCTTCTCTGTCATGTAGAACCATGTTTTGAGGAGATTCTGTATGTGCACAAAGAATATTCATATCCCAGAAAAACATGATTAGGATTGTCTGTTCTGACTTGACGAACTTATGTACGCCATTCCGAGCATATCTAGAAATTATGACTAAATCATTACTGTACATCCGTTTCTACATGTGGCTAATAAGTAACAGTTCAATGTTATTGTACAGGAATTCTAAAATTTAGTTAATATGATAACAGGAAGAGCGTTACCCCCTAACATCACTTCCTAACTCACTGCATAGAAGGCCGGGGCTTTATTCTGTACACCTTCAATGGAGCCGAGAAATGTTTTTCTAATGTCAGATGAGAGGCCAGTTGCTTCTTTCCTTCAATGTGTAGAGGAGATAATTGCAGGAGTATAGAGACTTGCACTGTATTGTACTGCTAATAAATACAGTGAAGAGCCAAAGAAATTGGTATACATGCCTAATATCGTGTAGGGCCCCCGCGAGCACTAAAAAGTGCCACTACACTACATGGCATGGGCTTGACTAATATCTAAAGTAAAGCTGGAGTGAATGACACCATGAATCCTGCAGGGCTGGCCATAAATCCGTAAGAGTATGAGGGGGTGGTGCTCTCTTCCGAACAGCTCGTTGTAAGGCGTCCCGGATATGCTCTTATAATGTTCACGTCTGGGGAGTTTGGTAGCCAGCGGAAGTGTTTAAACTCAGAAGAGAGTTCCTGGAGCCACTCGGTAGCAGTTCTGGATGTTTGAGGTTTCGCACTGTCCTGCTGAAATTGACCAAGTCGTAGGGAATGCACAATGCACATGAATGGATCCAGGTAATCGCAACAGAATGCTTACACATGTGTCACCTATGAGAGACATATCTAGACGTATCAGTGTGAGTGACGTGTGGGTGCTATTCTGTCATTCTGTGCAATGGATTAATGTGAGATGTACCCTTTACACTGTGGCTCCTGCAAGATGCAATTTCCACCCCCACACTACTACAGATGTCAGACGGACGTTCCTAACGTTCTAAATAGAAATGCCTGACAAAACTTTCAGCAATAAATACCTTCTGGAGTCGTCCACTGTAAGGAAATGACACAAAAATTCACAAAATTTCTTACGTAACTAGTGGGATACTTGGGTACTGGAGTAGTGCTAGTTAGTGTAAGAAAAACATGAAACTAACGAAAATTATTATTTATTTTGAAAAAATTCTGAGAAATCACAATGGCGCTTTTAGTTATGAACTGAACAAGTTGTTTCCGGGTTCTTTTCGGAATGTGAAGTTGCCTCTTAGGTATAGGATTCGCTAATGAATTTGTTATACAAAGTTTAAGATTGTTATTGACTTGGCAGAATGGCTGAGAGCCATGCCTACTCAACTTGAATAATTATCCTTTAGAACATTGTTAGGTACAGTTGTGGCTGTCATGTGTGAAATGCAGTGAAGTATACTCTTGTGGAGGAAATATGGGGCTCACAATAGCTGTAGCACACAATACCGTAAGCTGCGATGACTGCCGTCTGCGCCGCTCGCTGCTGACAAATAAGATAACTCTCGTTCTATCTGGATTGACCTTCGCCAATCAAACTCTCCCTACGCCTTGATGAACTCAAGGACTCCTATTCGCCCCTAGTCTAACTATTGGCGTCATTACTGGTCAGATAACCAGTCCACTGCGATGGCACTAAAAAATTTGCTCGCAGGCGTTTAACTATAACTCTGTCCGTTCACACTGTATAGTAAGTGTGGCGGCCAACACAGTGAACAACGCTTAATCGCAAGGACTCAATATAGAGTCGCACTCTGATTCGCTCTCGACAGAGGTGCTCTCCCAGTGAAGTACTGAGGAGAGACTTGTTCCTCGCTTTTTGAGTACACGTACGAGCGCACACGCTCTTGTTACACGTTCTCGCTCCAAGAGCGACAACGGAACAGCCCCTCTCCACGCCAGACGTGAAGGGGTATATCTCTTGGTCTCTTCCATTACTCGTTCGGCTCAAGGTATCAGGAATATAATCTGCCAATCAGCACTGTTCTTTTAAAACGGGAGAATGACATTTCGTTTAAGGCGACCAATCAGGAAATCTGTACCACCCGCGTTTGGCGTTTGCTGTCTACCTGTGAAAACCTCTGAAACTGCGTGCTATGTTTGTAAAGAATGCGTAGGCTGGGCGCTCCCACACAATGTAGTGGAATTTGCTTTTAAGCCGAACATGGGGTCGTTCTCCCTTTCACTCGGGCAAACACTGTCTGCTCTACGGGCGGTGGCAAGCTGACGTAGATAGGTTGACTCGTCCTCTGAAGGGACCAGCCTCCTGGCGTGTGGTTTGCCTCTCCCGAACTAAAAGTTTTTGTGACCATCCGAGGCGTTGTTGTTCTGTTGGATTGATGACAGTTTCCTGTTTTTGAACCATTTGTGATCGTCGTGTCTTGAATATGTGTGTGTACGCCGGCCTCAATTATTTTAATCTCAGTGCGCAATTGCGATTTACTTGTTATTTGCATATCGTTTACATGAATTCAGATAACATTGACTTTATTTTAAGGAGTTTGTGTTCGAATGAAGCGTCTTGATGGGTGGAATATGATTGAGAGGGCGGAATATGTAAGCAATGATGGTCAGGAGACCACGATGTCATACATGATGGGTCCCATATTATTCCAACTGCACATGTCCCACACCATTACAGGGCCTCCACCAGCTTCAACAGTCCACTGCTGATATGCAGGGTCCATGGATTCGTGAGGTTGTCTCCATACCCACACACGTCCATCTGCTTGATAAAATTAGAAACGAGACTCGTCCGACCAGGCAACATGCTTCCAGTCATCAACAGTACAGTGCAGTCATCAAGGGTACACGAGAAAGCCTTTAGCTCCAAAAGCCCATATCGATGACGTTTCGTTGTATGGTTCGCACACTGACGTTTACTGATAGCACAGCATTGAAATTTGCAGCAAATTTGTGGATGGTTGCACTTCTGCCATTGGTCCCGTTCTTGGAGAATCTTTTCCCGACGGGAGCGATATCTCAGATTTGATGTTTTACCAGATTCCTGATATTCACAGTACACACGTGAAATGGACGTACTGAAAAATCCCTCCTTCATCACTATCGTGAAGATGCTGTGTCCCACCATCGTGTACCGACTATAACAACACACTGAAACTCACATAAATCTTAATAACATTCCATGGTAGCAACAGTACCCGATCTAACAACTGCTTCGGACGCTTGATCTCATATGTAGGTCTTTCCGACCGCAGCGCCGTATTCGATCTGTTTACACATCTCTGTATTCGAATACGCATGCCTATACCAGTTTCTTTGGCACTTCAGTGTATATAGTACTGAAAACGTGTGCCATTTGTCATGCAGTAAAGGAAACCATAGAAATATTTGGAGCAGGCATTAAGATACAGGGAGTAGAAATAAAAACTATGAAGCTTGCATATGAAGCTTGCAACTGACATTATAATTCTGTCAGCGACAGCAAATGACTTTGAATAACTATTGAAAGGTATGGACAGTGTGTTGGACAGATGGATAAAAGATAAATATCAACAAAAGTAAAACAAGGATACTGGAATGTATTCGAACTAAAACAGCTGATGCTGAGGGAGTCACATCAGAAAATGAGACACTTAAAGTAGTAGATTAATTTTGCGAGTTGGGCAGCAAAATAACTGATGTTGGTCGAAGTAGAGAGAATAAGAAATGTAGGCTAGCAAAGGTAAGAAAGAGAGTAGATAGCTCTACATATTTACAGTACCAAAGCAATTAAAATGGATGGTCTCAGAGGAAAAGTGTCTTTTTCTACTATTTTTAATGTTGCTGCTTTCGTCTTCCCCAAAATTACTGGTGTGAGTAGACTGGAAATATTGTGGTTCGTTGTTGTCATAGTTTATATATGTTCCTGCAGTTGCTGGTCCTGCTCGTCCATGAGTAAATTGATTCATTCAGCACCTCCAATGGTTGTACATTATAATGCAATGCATAGATCACGATGTGAACATCAATGTAAAGTGTGTGTGAGGGGAAGGCGGGGGTAGGGGGCGGGCGGCCGAGGGAGTATGAAAAGAAAAAGTCTGCTAGTCATGGACTAGAGACTAGATTGAAATAGAGAGGAATTCTCTATTATACTGTCAAAATATTTTCTGTTACTTTCTTTAAATATTGGTACACAACTTCTACAATATTTTTAAATGATGTTTTCTTAATTTTAACTGTTAGAATTTTCTTTTCGCGGTTGCAGTTTCAGCATCAAGCTATTTTGAAGAAAAAATTTTCAGATATAGGTTTGTGTTACACAGCAGTGTGCATATTACGTCGTTATAGCTACATATAGCAAGCATATATATCAAAATCTTCTATTTGGAAATGGATTAGTGCCGAACGATAGCAATTGTTGTTGTAGTTGTTGTGGTCTTCAGTCCTGAGACTGAATCTGCTTAGCGTATTCATCTCTTAGTCCCCCTCTACGATTTTTACCCTCCACGCTGCTCTCCAATACTAAATTGTTGATCCCTTCATGCCTCAGAACATGTCGTACCAACTGATCCCTTCTTCTAGTCAAGTTGTGTCACAAATTTCTCTTCTCCCCAATTCTGTTCAATACGTCCTCATTAGTTATGTGATCTACCCATCTAATCTTCAGCATTCTTCTGTAGCACCATATCTGGAAAGCTTCTATTCTCTTCTTGTCCAAACTATTTATCGTCTATGTTTCACTTCCATACAAATACTTTTAGAAACGACTTCCTGACACTTAAATCAATACTCGATGTTAACAAATTACTCTTCTTTAGAAACGCTTTCCTTGCCATTGCCAGTCTAGATTTTCGATCCTCTCTACTTCGACCATCATCAGTTATTTTGCTCCCCAAATAGCAAAAGACATTTACTACTTGAAGTGTCTCATTTCCTAGTCTAATTCACTCAGCATCACTTAATTCGGCTTCATTCCACTATCCTCATATTGCTTTTGTTGATGTTCATACTATATCTTCATTTCAAGACACTGTCCCTTCCGTTCCACTTTTGCTGTTTCTGACAGAATTACAACGTCATCGGCGGACCTCAAAGTTCTTATTTCTTCTCCATGGATTTTAATACTTTAATTTTTCTTTTATTTCCTTTAATACTTGCTCAATATACAGATTGAATAACATTAGGAATAGGCTAAAACCCCTGTCTCACTCCCTTCCCAACCACTGCTTCCCTTTCATGCCCCTCGACTCTTATAACTTCCATCTGGTTTCTGCACGAATTGTAAATAACAATTCGCTCCCTGTATTTTACCTCTGCCACCTTCAGAATTTGGAAGAGAATATTCCAGTCAACATTGTCAAAAGCTTTCTCTAAGTCTACAAATGCTAGAAACGTAGGTTTGATTTTTCTTAATCTATCTTCTAAAATAAGTCGTAGGGTCAGTACTGCCTCATGCGTTCCAACATTTCTATGGAATCCGAACTGATCTTCCCCGAGGTCGACTTATACCAGTTTTCCCATTCGTCTGTAAAGAATTCGGGTTAATATTTTGCAGCCGCGACTGATTAAACTGATAGTTCGGTAATTTTCACATCTGTTAACACCTGCTTTCTTTGGGATTGGAAATATTATATTCTTTTTGAAGTCAGAGGGTATTTCGCCTGTCTCATACATCTTCCTCACCAGATGGTAGAGTTTTGTCAGGGCTGCCTCTCCCAAGGCTGTCAGTTGTCTTCTCCCGGGGCCTTGTTTTGACTTAGTTCTTTCAGTTCTCTGTCAAACTCTGCATGCAGTATCATATCTCCCATTTCATCTTCATCTACACATTCTTCTGTTTCCATAATATTCTCCTCAAGTACATCGGCCTTATATAGAACCTCTATATACTCCTTCCACCTTTCTGCTTTCCCTTCTTTGCTTCGCACTTGGTTTCCATCATAGCTCTTGATATTCATACAAGTGGTTCTCTTTTCTCCAAAGGTCTCTTTAATTTTCCTGTAGGCAGTATCTTACTTACCCCTAGTGAGATATGCCTCTACATCCTAACATTTGTCCTCTAGCCTTTCTTGCTTAACCATTTGTCCCTACCTGTCGATCTCATTTTTGAGACGTTTGTATTCCTTTTTGCCTGCTTCATTTACTGCTTTTTTATATTTTCTCCTTTCATCAGTTAAATTCAATATTTCTTCTGTTACCCAAGGATTTCCGCTAGCCCTTGTTCATTTACCTACTTGATCCTTTGCTGCCTTCATTATTCCATCCCTCAAAGCTACCCATTCTTCTTCTATTGTATTTCTTTCCCCATTCCTGTCAGTCGTTCCCTTACACTCTCCCTGAAACCCTCTAGATCCTCTGGTCCGACCTCCTTAAATTCCACCTTTTTACAGTTCCTTCAGTTTTAATCTACAGTTCACAACTGACAGATTATGGTCAGAGTCCACATCTGGCCCTGGAAGTGTCTTACAATTTAATACCTGGTTCCTAATTCTCTGTCTTACCATTATATAATCTATCTGAAACCTCCCATTATCTCTACTATGTATACAACCTGTTTTCATCATTCTTGTACCAAGTGTTAGCTATGATTAAGTTATGCTCTGTGCAAAATTCTACCAGGCGGCTTTCTCTTTCGTTTCTTACCCCATTCCATATTCACCTACTACGTTTCCTTCTCTTCCTTTTGCTACTATCAAATTCCAGTCACCCATGATTATAAAATTTCGTCTCCCTTCAGTATCTGAAGAACTTCTTTTATCTCTTCATACATTTCGTCAATCTCTTCGTCATCTGCAGAGTTAGTTGGCATATAAACTTGTACTACTGTGGTAGGAATAACCGTCGTGTCTATCTAGGCCACAATAAGGCTTCACTATGCTGTTCGTAGTAGCTTATTCGGATTCTTATTTTATTATTCGCTATTTAACCTACTCCAGCATTACCCATATTTGATTTTTTATTTATATCCCTGTATTTACCTGACCAGAAGTCTTGTACTGTCTGCCACCGAACTTCACTAATTCCCACTGTATCTAACTTTAACCTATTTCCCTTTTTAAATTTTCTAACCTCTCTGCCCGATTAAGGGATTTGACGTTCCGCACTCCGATCTGTAGAACGCCTGTTTTCTTTCTCCTGATAACGACTTCTTCCTGAGTAGTCCCCGCCCAGAGATCCGAATTCCATATATTGATAAAACTATGAGGGTGGTTTGAAAAGTCCTGGAAATGGAACGGAAAAATGTATTTACATCTCTGAAACTTTTTTTATTTTTCAGTGTAGTCTCCTTGTAGATCAATGCCGTTAGTTCAACCTCGTATTTGTTTCCAGAATGAGATTTTCACTCTGCAGCAGTGTGTCTGCTGATATGAAGGTAGGAGACGAGGTACTGGCGGAAGTAATGCTGTGAGGACGGCGCGTGAGTCGTGGTTGGGTAGCTCAGTCGGTAGAGCACTTGCCCGCGAAAGGCAAAGGTCCTGAGTTCGAGCCTCGGTCCGGTACACAGTTTATATCTCGTATTTGTTGCAGCTTAAAGATGCAGCACTATTAAAACTTACCTACATGACGTTTTTTGTGAGTTTCCTCTAGGCCTGCAAAACAGTTGTCTACTCTGGCTGTCAATTCTTCGTTTGAAGTGAATCTTCGTTCACCAAGGAAAATGTTCAGTTTTGGGAAGAGATGTAAGTCTGACGGGGCCATATCAGGTGAATAAGGCGGGTGTGTCAACAACTCATACTTAGTTCGTGTACTTTTGCCATACTGACGGCACATGTGTGCTGGCGCACGTCAAGAGTCGCTGCACCCATCTTGCAGAATTTTTTTTTCATTTCTAATTCTTCAGTTTAAATGTGATATACCTCTTCATATGACATCTGACAAGCGTGAGCAATTTCATACGCTTTCAATCGGTGATCCTCAAAAATGGTTCAGATGGCTCTGAGCACTATGAGACTTAACATCTGAGGTCATCAGTCCCCTAGAACCTCAAACTACTTAAATCTAACTAACCTAAGGACATCAAACACATCCATGCCCGAGGCAGGATTCGAACCTGCGACCTTAGCAGACTGTAGCGCCTAGAACCACTCGGCCAGTACGGCCGGTGGTGATCCTCCGTGAACATTTTGTGCACTTTAGCAATGATGTGCAATGACGCATGTTGTCCAAACACTGCACGGATAGTCATCTAGGCTCTCCCGACCAAATTTAAATTCATTTGTCCACTTGGCAACAGTTGAATATGAAGTCCCCAGTGTATTCAGAAAATCGGCCTGAATGTCTTTTGGTTTCACAGCGTTGTTTTCGAAGCATTTAATCATTACTCGATTCTAGATTTTTTTTTTTTCCAGCTTCGCAAATCACTACGCAGGAACAACCACAGAGCCACGTCACCACCACAGCTCTCTTCCGAGAGCACTGACGTGCCACGTGTTTACAGGCAACAGTCCAATGAATATCAAGTGAACAACTCGTTGTGCTAGTGCTGACCTCTAGTGGTGATTCTCAGAACTTTTCAAACCACCCTCGTATTTCGAAGTTGCTGCTTAAAGATGAAGCACTATTAAAACTTGCCTAGATGAATTTTTTAATAATCGAAAATTATATAAGAAGTTATTAAGAAAGTACCAAAAGTCAAACCATAAGGAAATCACCTTATCATGTGTTACCTACCCTGTTTCATAGCTAAGAGACAACTTTCGTATGCCTAGTTTATGCTACCACAACTGTTTGTCTACTACCGTAGAAAATCAAGAGACCTCGAAACTAAATGTGGTATGCAGGTTTGAAATTTTCTTAAAATTATACTTACATTGCAGTTAATAATTTATATCTGTTTCTTCACATCACCACAACACAGTGTAGGAGATACATTCAATAATTTCGAAGCCCTTAAAAACTGTTTGACAATAAACGCATAAAGTATTTATAATTCAGTGATACGTTGGAAAAAGCAAAGCAATTGGTGTTACTAAGTTCCTCATCTCAAAATGGTTAAGTTTATCATCTGATGGGCTTGGGAAACAAATAGACCGTACGTTTTAAAGTCCATTGTGGTATCCATCAGAGCCAGTCTGCACTACGAAAGTACAGTTTATGTATAAACCAGAAAATTGATTTCAAGACATTACACACGATTCAGCACCTAAATTCACACTTTGGGGAACACAATTAAGAGGAAGGCAGAGGGTACTTTCATTTGTACTACATATTAGGTTTCTTCCTGTTTTAGACGAATTTGGAGCATTGGAAAAAAATGGTTCTTTTGGAACGCTGTCCTTGGAAAGTCATTCGTTTGGAGCCGAATGGAGGGTCCCAGAGAGAGGCTCTGTCGATTCTGTGACGGTCTTTGCTGCAGGTTTCTGGGCCTGCGATATGGGGAGGAGATTTGTAGGATTGCTCTTGAGTGCTCAACACACGGATAGGAAGTACTCAGGTAGCTGAGTACTTGGACAGTGCACCTGGCCTTTTATTTTTAGGCTAGGCTATCCATCCTCAAAGTGAGGAGCGCACCCCTTATCAGTGTGGTGGGGAGGGGTATGGAGAGTAATAGAGGGGGGCGCAGAGTTACATTGAAATAATTGTACTTCATTTTGTCTAAGGAAAGAAAAAGATACCGGTGAACAAATATTGCCAGGTTGTCATTCCCATGAACCAAGGCTGGAAGCTTCTTCATCGTTAATCTGCTATCTTATTTTACAAGAACTGACCAGTAGATCCTGTCAGCAGGAAAGCTTGTAAATTAGATGACAGTTTGACGGCGTGGCAGCCACTACCTTGCTATGGCGACCTGAAGAATAATTTGTTAATCACAGACACTGTGACTGTCCATTCGATTTCAGTTAGTCTTCCGAAATCATTTCAAAGATAATAAGTTAGCTAGAAGTAGAATTCCAGCTCTTCTCCAATGGAAATGGACTGAAGAGTCAAAGAAACTCGTATACCTGCTGAATATCATGTAGGGCCCCCGCGAGCACTCCATGGCAAGGAGTTGACTAATGTCTAAGGTAGTGCTGGAAGGAACTGGCACCATGAATCCTGCAGGGCTGTCCATAAATCCGTTAGAGTACGAGGGGGTGGAGATCTCTTATGAACAGCACGTTGCAAGGCATCCCAGATATGCTGAATAATGTTCATGTCTGAGGAGTTTGGTCGCCATCTAAAGCGTTTAAACACAGATGAGTGTTCCTGGAGCCACTCTTTACCAGTTCTTCCCGTGCGAAAGTGTCGCATTTTCTTGCTGGATTTGCCCACGTCCGTCGCAATGCACAATGGAAAACGAATGGATGAATGGATGCAGTTGATCAGATAGGACGTTTACGTACGTTTCACCTAGCAGAGTCGTACCTAGACGTATCAGAAGTCCAATATCACTACAACTTCACACGCCCCACATCATTACATAGCCTCCACCACCTTGAAGAGTCCGCTGCTGACATGCAGTATCCACGGATTGATGAGGTTGTCTCCATACCCGTGCACGTCCATCCGCTCCATACAATTATATACGACCCTCGTCCGACCAGTTATGAACAGTCCAATGTCGGTGTTGACGGGCCCAGGCGAGGTGTAACGTTTCGTGTCATGCAGTCATCAAGGGTAGACGAGTGGGTCTTCAGCTCCATATCGATAATGTTTCATTGAATGGTTCGCACACTGACACTTGTTGATGCCCCAGCACTGAATTCTGCAACAATTTGCAGAAGGGTTGTACTTCTGTCACGTAGAACGATTCTCTTCAGTCGTCGTTTGCCACATTCTTGCACGATCCTTTTCCGGCTGCAGGGATGTCAGAGATCTGATGTTTTACCGGATTCCTGATATTGATGGTACACTCGTGAAATGGTCATAAGGGAAAATGCCCCTTTGATCGCTATCTCTGAGATTCTGTGCTCCATCGCTCGTGCGCCGACTATAACACCACGTTCAAACTCACTTGTGATAACCTGCCATTGTAGCAGCAGTAACTGAGATAACAACTGCGCCTGGCACTTGTTGTCTCATACAGGCGTTGCCGACTGCAACGCCGTATTCTGGCTGTTTACATATCTCTGTATTTGAATACTGATGGCTCTACCTGTTTCTTTGGCGCTTCAGAGTAATATTAGTGGTATGCTGTCTGACACAGTCAATCGGTTAAAAGTCTAGGAGTAGCCTTGCGAGGAAATGTGAGTGAAGACATGAGGTTATAAGTAGGGAAAGTGAATGGCTTACTACTGTTTACTTGGTAAATTGTAGGGAAGTGTAGCTATTTACATAGGAGATGACTAGTGCGAGCACTAGTGTGGCGCATTTTTGACTCCTGCTGTGGTGTTTGGGAACCTATCAGTTCAGATTACAGGAAGACATCGAAGCAATTGAGAGCTACGCTGCTACACTCGTTAGCATAAGTTCAATTATCACGTGAGTATTTCGGAGCAGCTTCGTGAACTAAAATGGGAACCCCTGGAGGGAAGACGAGGTACATTTAGCGAACCACTATAGAGAAAATTCACAAAACGGGCACTTCCGGCTGACTGCAGAACGATTGTTCTACTGACACTGTACGTTTCGCTAAAGGACAAGATACGAGAAATTAGTGCTCATACTGTGGCATATGGACGGTTGTTTCTACCGCACTCAATTGCCGAGTTCAATAGGAAAGGAGATGACCAGTATTGGTTCAACGTACCATCGGCCACACGCTGTATGGTCGTCTGCGGATAATGTGTGTAGGCATCAAACTGTTGTGTAGCTACCTTCCTTTATTTGTATCGATAATGTTGACCTGCAAGTTGATCGTTTGAGGATTTGTCATTCCTACCCATGCTGAGAGGGTAAGCCTGGTCTCGTGAGCTGTACAATCTTCCCTGATGGTACCCTGCTAGACGGCAGGCTGGCCAGCACGGTGAAGCTTCATTCGCGAAGACTGCGGCTCAAATCCCCCTGTCGGACGTTCCATGTTTAGTTTTTCCAGGATTTCCCTAAAGTCGCTGTAGGGTCAGATCGTTGTTGCAGAAGCAACGAAAAAAGCATGCCAAATTAGAACGCAAAATCCCCAAGATTGGCACAGATGCTTGTAATAATTTCCACAACGGGTGTCTGTCTTGAAATCTGGCAGAAAACCTAAAGAGATTCTGGTCATACATAAAGCACACTAGTGGCAAGACGCAATCAATACCTTCACTGCGCGATAAAAACGGTGAAGTCAGTCATGACAGTGCCACTAAAGCAGAGTTATTAAACACGGTTTTCGGAAACTCCTTCACCAAAGAAGACGAAGTAAATATTCCTGAATTCCAATCAAGAACAACTGGCAAGATGAGAACCATAGAAGTAGATGTCATCGGTGTAACAAAGCAGCTTAAATCACTTAAAAAAGGCAAGGCCTCCGGTCCAGTTAGGTTCCTCTCAGAGTATGCTGATAAAACAGCTCCATATTTAGCAGTTATATACAATCACTCGCTCACAGAAAGATACGTACCTAAAGACTGGAAAACTGCTCAAGTGACACCAATATCCAACAATGGAAGGAGGAGTAATCCGCTGAATTACAGGCCTATATCACTAACGTCGATCTGCATTAGGGATTTAGAACATATACTGTATTCGAACATTATGAAGTTCCTCGAAGAAAAAGATTTATTAACACATAGTCAACACAGATTCACAAAATATCGTTCTTGTGAAACACAACTAGCTCTTTATACTCATGAAGTAATAAGTGCTATCGACACGGAATGTCAAATTGATTCCATATTTTTAGATTTCCAGAAAGCTAGCGACACTGTTCCTCACAAGCGTCTTCTAACCAAACTGCGTGCCTACAGATTATCGCCTCAGTTGTGCCACTGGATTCGTGATTTCCTGTCAGAAAGGTCACAGTCATCGAGTAAAGCAGAAGTAATATCCCGCGTTCCCCAAGGAAGTGTTATAGGCCTTATAATGTTCCTGATCTATATTAACGACACAGGAGACAATCTGAGTAGCTCTCTTAGATTGTTTGCAGATGAATCTGTCATTTACCGTCGTGTAAAGTCATCAGATGAACAAAACGACTTCCAAATGATTTAGATAAGATATCTGTATCGTGCGAAGAGTGGCAATTGACCCTGAATAAAGAAAAGTGCGAAGTTATTCACATGAATACTAAAAGTAATCAGCTAAATTTCGGTTACGCGATAAGTCACACAAATCTGAAGGCTGTAAATTCAACTAAATACTTAGGGAATACAATTACAAATAACCTAAATGGGAACGATCACATAGATAATATTGTGGGTATAGCAAACCGAAGACTGCGATACATTGGCAGAACACTTAGAAGGTGCAACAGGTCTATCAAAGAGACTGCTTACACTACGCTTGTCCGCCCTATTCTGGAGTACTGCTGTGCGATGTGGGATCCGAATAAGGACTGACGGATGACATCGAAAAAGTACAAAGAAGGGAGCTCGTTTTGTACTATCGCGAAATAGGGGAGATAGTGTCATAGATATGATACATGAATTGCAGTGGCAATCATTAAAACAAAGGCGTTTTGCTTTGCGACGGGATCTTCTCTTGAAATTTCAATCACCAGTTTTCTCCTCCGATTGCGAAAACATTCTGTTGGCACCCACCTACATAGGGAAAAATGATCATCACGATAAAATAAGTGAAATCAGGGCTCGCACGGAAAAATGTAAGTGCTCGTTTTTCCCGCATGCCGTTCGAGAGTGGAACGGTAAACAGCACGAAGGTGGTTCATTGAACCCTCTGCCAGGCACTTTATTGTGAACAGCAGAGAAATCACGTAGATGTAGATGTAGGTGTTGGGAGCTACTGGTCTGGTTCGTTTGAAAGGGCACGGCCAATTTCGTTCCTCTTCCTTTCACAATGCGAGCTTGCGCTCCATCTCTAATGAGGTCCCTGTTGACTGGACGTTAAACTATGATATTCCTTCTTTCTTAAGGTTCTGCAGCTCATTCGGTAGAAATGGAAACCTTGTAGGATCACTTTGTCCGCCTGTCTATCTTCCTGCTTGGCTCTTAAGAACCCTTTTTCTCTGGAACAGGTAGACGTATCAAGTCTCTCCATGATATAAAAGATTTAAGCTTCTACAATGCAGCGTCAAAGCCATTCGTAAAGAGCCAGAACACTGCGCTGCGGTTGGGAACGTCTATCTAAGACATCAAGTGTCAGGCGCAGATACGTTAAGTAATCACCATGGTTTCAGAAAACATCGTTCCTGTGCAACGCAGCTAGCTCCTTATTCGCACGAAGTAATGGCCGCTATCGACAGAGGATCCCAGGTTGATTCCGTATTTCTAGATTTCCGGAAAGCTTTTGACACCGTTCCTCACAAGCGACTTCTAATCAAGCTGTGGGCCTATGGGGTATCGTCTCAGTTGTGCGACTGGATTCGTGATTTCCTGGCAGGAAGGTCGCAGTTCGTGGTAATAGACGCAAATCATAGAGTAAAACTGAAGTGATATCAGGTGTTCCCCAGGGAAGCGTCCTGGGACCTCTGCTGTTCCTGATGTATATAAATGATCTGGGTGACAATCTGAACAGTTCTCTTAGGTTGTTCGCAGATGATGCTGTAATTTACCGTCTAGTAAGGTCATCCGAAGACCAATATCAGTTGCAAAGCGATTTAGAAAAGATTGCTGTATGGTGTGGCAGGTGGCAGTTGACGCTAAATAACGAAAAGTGTGAGGTGATCCACATGAGTTCCAAAATAAATCCGGTGGAAATCGATTACTCGATAAATAGTACAATTCTCGAGGCTGTCAATTCAACTAGGTACCTGGGTGTTAAAATTACAAACAACTTCAGTTGGAAAGACCACATAGATAATATTGTGGGGAAGGCGAACCAAAGGTTGCGTTTCATTGGCAGGACACTTAAAAGATGCAACAAGTCCACAGCTTGCACTACACTCCTTCGTCCTCTGTTGGAATGTTGCTGCGCCGTGTGGGATCCTTACCAGGTGGGATTGACGGAGGACATCGAAAGGGTGCAAAAAAGGGCAGCTCGTTTTGTATTATCACGTAATAGGGAAGAGAGTGTGGCAGATATGATACGCGAGTTGGGATGGAAGTCATTAAAGCAAAGACGTTTTTCGTCGCGGCGAGATCTATTTACGAAATTTCAGTCACCAACTTTCACTTCCGAATGCAAAAGTATTTTGTTGAGCCCAACCTACATAGGTAGGAATGATCATCAAAATAAAATAAGAGAAATCAGAGCTCGAACAGAAAGGTTTAGGTGTTCATTTTTCCCACGCGTTGTTCGGGAGTGGAATGGTAGAGAGATAGTATGATTATGGTTCGATGAACCCTCTGCCAAGCACTTAAATGTGAATTGGAGAGTAATCATGTGATGTATATGTAGATGTAGATAGTGTCATATGCGGCGCAACAGCGATGGGACTCATCTCCGACGTAACGATGAAGTTGGGATTTTCCCGTACGACCATTTCACGAGCGTACTGTCAATATGAGGTATCGGCTAAAAGATCAAATCTCCGACATTGCAGCGGCTTGAAAAAGATACTACAAGTGAGGGACCAACGCCGACTGAAGAGAATTGTTCTACGTGACGAAAGTGCAAGCCATCCGCAAACTGGTGCAGATTTCAGTGCTGGTCCATCAACACGCGACAGTGTGCGAACCATTCGACGAAACATCACCGATATGGGCCATCGGAGCCGAAGGTCCACTCGTGTATCGTCGGTGACTGCACGACACAGAGCCTGGGCCCGTCAACACCGACATTGGATTGTTGATGACTGGAAATGTGTTGTCTGGTCGGACGAATCTCGTTTCAAATTGTATCGAGCGCATGGCCGTGTATGAATTTGGAGATAATCTCACCGCTCCATAGACCCTGCATATCAGCAGGGAACTGTTCAAGCTGGCGGAGGCTCTGCTATGGTGTGGGGCGTTCTGGCGTTGGGAACTTGCTTATACCGTATAAGAAATAGTAGTAAATAATAACAGTGATGCTGTCACTATTTGTTGGCAATCTTTACTGGCAAAATGCAACCTAACACCAGATTGCGTACTTAGGGCTTTCCTGTGTGGCCGTTTTTCAGTGCGACTTGAAAAGAGAGAGAAATTATTAATTGATCACCGATGCGTCAGTTCTCGATTGAGTTCAGGAGACGTACGGATTGATTACGCGAATAATTGATCTTTTGACCCGGATTGCCTTCACGCAAGCAGAATCTTCGATGAAAATGCCTAAGGGCCTATTTGAAAATAAAAATGGAAATGAAAGCACATTAGTGGAATTTCGTAAGAGAAAGATTAACAGATCGGAAGGTGAACACATTAGTGGTCTCCCAGATACAATCGAGACACCGCGATAAAGAGCGAACCCGTAACAAAGCTCGTATATAATTTGAACATCATTTTTGGTTAGTGAAATAAAAGATTAAGAAGAAAATTACTGCATCGGAAAATCTTAATATATTTTGAATAAATTGGCTTTAAACTTCTACACATTGACAAATACACAATAAACGCATGACTTTCATCTGATATTACTTTTGTAAATCGCACAGTCCAATAATCGCTGCTTTGTCAGTCCGTTCCTTC
The DNA here is from genome assembly GCF_023864345.2 of Schistocerca serialis cubense. Taxonomy (NCBI): domain Eukaryota; kingdom Metazoa; phylum Arthropoda; class Insecta; order Orthoptera; family Acrididae; genus Schistocerca; species Schistocerca serialis. Next base: position 76,668 of record NW_026047620.1, on the reverse strand, counting down.
TTAAAAATTAAATGTCCTTGCGTGTGCGTAAGTACATTGTACCCACACCCGAGTTACCGGAATGTTTGTTCGTCGTTTCACGTAGTTTTTACACAAAATGAAAATATAACTTGTAGCAATGCTATGTAGTGCGTCTTAAATGTCGGTGACCAAAAATACAAGTGATAATGAAATCTCTAGAATATTTCTTAACAAAAGATAGATTGATCTTTCTTCTGTTTCGCAGCTTCTTGCTATCAAGAGCTACGGCAATGATTTTAAATATCTGCGCCCAGCGGGTTATAGTGTTATTTAGAGTATTTAAACGCTGCACGCGCGTTTTGGTATAGGCGCACATTAAAAAAATATTTTGTCTTTGCTTTCGCGCTGTGATGCTTAGCATCTTTACAAACTACAGCTCATTGGCTGTCTTTTTCTTTTAATGACAAATATCCCATATGCAAAGTAGCTGAAATCCAATACTATTACAGCGTGTGCAGTTCGAATGGCATAGGACTCCTGATAAGTCTAGATACGACTCCGACAGGTGACACGTACATAAATATCCTCTCTTATCACGTGCATTCATCCATGTCCATTGTGAATTCCGACGTAGTTGGGCAACTCCAGCAGGACAACGCGACACCTCATACGTCCAGAATTCCTACAGAGTGGCTGCAGGAACACTCTGGGCGCGTGAAGCTGGAGTGACGTGGGGCCTTTGTTACGTCTAGATACGACTCTTGACAGGTGACACGTACGTAAGGATCCTGTGTGATCACCAGCATCCATTCATGTCCATTGTGCATTCAGACTGACTTGGGCATTTCCAGCAGGACGATGCGACACCGCACAGGTTCAGAATTGCTACAGAGTGGCTCCAGGAACACTCCTCTGAGTTTGAGCACTTCCGATAACAACCAAACTCCTCAGACATGAACATTATTGAGCATACCTGCGATACCTTGCGACGTGCTGTTTAGAGAAGATATCCACCCCCTCAGACTCTTACGGATTTGTGGACCGCCATGCAGGAATCATGGTGCAGTTCCCTTTAGCACTTCTTCAGACATTAGTTAAGTCCATGCCACGTTGTGTAGCGGCACTTCTTTGTGCTCGCAGGGGCAGGTATACCAGTTTCTTTGGCTGTTCAGTGTAAGTCAGTTATATCCAAAGGTACGGCCATCTATGTCACAATTGAAAATACTCTCTCATCAAAACCCATAGGGAACTTCCAGTTGACCTAGAATCATAAAATTTGGCAACAATTAAGGGTTCACAGTAGAAGTAAAGGGAAAAAATTGAAAATGTTAATGTGCAATTCTATCACACGAAAAAAGTATTTTTTTCATTTCTTTACCGTCTGTCTGTCAGTTAAGATTCCTTTTCCTTAGGAATAAGCAGATCTATGAAGTTGAAATGTATGTCACGTACTAAGGTCAACGGTTTCTTGGAAATGTAAAATAATGAAGCTTTAAAGTCAATGCATTCAAATTATGAGGCCATTTATCTGCCAGATGTTCATATATGGCCAGTATCGTTACCGATAAAGGGCTAAAATTGTCGAAATTCTAGATTCTGGGGATGAATAAACTACCTATGTACACAATTAAGTTCGTACAGAATGGTCAGTGCTCGAGTCCTACTGGTCAGTTTCGACTGAAGCACTCTGACGAGACTGAACATTTTGCAACTTTCTGACATTTATAGAACACCAGGGATTTAGGGAAAACAGTGTATCGCAAAACTAGGGCTGCTGAACATTACCACTACAGAGCAAGGCTAAAGTGGAATAGCACCATAGCAATAACTCAGATAAAATAAAAAATAAAAATAAAAAACTTTATTGATTGGCTATGTTGTTAAATACATACTACATAATATCATAATTCAACATAACGTTTGTACTCTCACATCTAAGCTATATACTATATCTTTTATTTTATTTATTTAACTTGGTCTGATTAGACCCATCAGGCCCTCTTTCACATCGGACCAGGGTTTCACAAATACAGTACCTTTCTGACATCATAGTTACCAAGAAATAACACTTTCAATATGAGAGGTGGTCTGAGTGTCTGAAGTGGAAAGGCTGAATAAATTCCGCTACCTGTGAACTAATAAAAGTACTGTCAGTACTTGTAATACTGCAGCTGCTGCGACCAACAGTGATAATAGTAGTAACAATAATAATGACAATGACAGTAATGATAGTGGCAGGTATAAGAAGAATTTTTAGGTGTATGAAGTAGACGTTTTCTGATACAACGAGTTCTGGGTTAAGGAGATTTAAGGCGACTGCACCGGCTAAGAATACTGGGAATTGGGGTACGTAAGGGGGCAATGGTATTCCTTGTTGTTGTTTGAGTCGATATGTCAGTAATGTCGACCGAAGCTGGAGTTGTTACTCAGTTCTCTAATATAATGGGGGAAGTCAATCCAAAGCCGAGTTGCTGCTACTGAGGAGGATTCGAGAACGTGGGTGAACGATGGAGTGGGACGGAAGGGATTTTGCTCTGTTGGGAACGGGTGTTTCTGCCGTGTTGTTCAGAAAAGGGGATTAAGATGGAGGAGAAACAAGGGAGAACAGCGTACGTTCATTAGACAGTAGAGAGGACAGAGCGTACGGAAATCTCTGCGCTTCTCTGCACGCAGCCAAGGAAATTGTGCATATAATGTGGAAATATGACCAAAGAGTCGATCGTCTTCAATAGAATGAACACAAGCACTCATAACCAGTTCCAGCGGCCACGAGATTTCTTGACAAAGACCTTGTAGGATAACATGGCTGTTATCAATAAGTGAAGTATAACAGTTTCTACAAGTTTCTTTTTCGCATTAAGAAGAAAGAGTTTCTTATGCTTGGAGAGGTGCTGACGTCTTCTTTCACATGGTATGTCCAGCTTAGATTTTCATCTATTATTACCCCTAGACTCTTGCTGAAGGAAATAAGTTGATATTTGCCACATTTAGGGTTAAAGATGCTACCTATTCCCGAGATTTCAGGCTGATGAACCTAGAATGACTAACCAGCGCTGCTTGGGTTTTTGGATGAGTTGAGACTTAACGCTATATCCAGCACCCATTTTGGTAGTGCGCACAGGTTGGTACTAAAATTCCTCATAGCTGTCTTCAGGTTTATTGGTTTTGCACTAATATACCACTGGAGGTCACCACAGTGGGTGTGGTATTACCTTTAGGACAAAAGTGAGGACACATCACTTATGTACAATGAAAAGAATAAAGGACCTAACACCAAACCGTGGGGGACACCTGATAGTACCTGCTTCGATTATGAATTTATTGTGCTGGGCGTGTCGGATTGCTGACGAGCGTCAGATATGAGCAAAACCGTGGCAATGCACTTGGCGAGGAATTTTGGCTGCTCAGCTCGACAAGTGAAATGTAATAGTCGGCAGTGTGCAAGGTTTTGCTGAAGTCTACGAAGCACATCACAGCCGCCTCCTGTTCATCCATGGCAAGCTTCAGCTCAGCTGTTGTATTAAGGCAGATGTTGTGCTGCAGTGTTTCTGGAGGCCGGATTGTCATTCGTCTTGTAGGTTGTCTGCAGTTAAGCGGTTTGTTAGCCGGTCATAGACGATATATTCGAACACCTTGGACAGTGCAGGAATGAAGCAAGTATGTTGTACACAAAGGTTGCTGTAGCAGCATCTTTTTTAGGTAACGGCTTAACTAGTTCCTGTTTCGGGGCCTGAGGGAAACCACTTTAGGTTGAGGAGTGGTTGAAGATATCTGTTATAATGGACAGCAGATGTCCAATAATAAGTTTCATCATTTGGACTGCGACGCCATCGTATCCAGTAGGTGCTGATGTCATACTCATGACGACCTTTTCTTATGGCGTTTGTTGGCTACAGATACAATTTTCCGTGGCCACAGTCGTTTGCCTGGATGAAATAGTCAACGACTCTTTGTTTCGTCTGTGGTTCAGCTATTACTGTAGGTAATGTAAAGTGCCATTCTGTTCGCTGGGCAAACCTACACGTATTACTTTGCCCTTACCGAGACCACGCAGGTTTGTCCGTAAGACAGCTGGTCTAATGCTGTTGTCGGTTAGTGTTAATGTACTGGGATGTCTTAAGTTTTGTATGTCTCACAGCTTGACTGACTCTGTTCCCCTTCTGCTAGTAAGTAATACGAGTTTCAGGCTTGGCTGCAGTTTGTACGAGCGACGTGCAGCCGTCTCTTTGTGGTAAGAGTTTACTGTGCCTTATCCATAATGCTGTCCGTAAAATTTCACATTGTGTGTGTGCGTGAGCTAACACAGTACGATATCTTAACCCCAAAAAGACGACACATTGCGAGGGAGGCACCACACACATACAAACAGCACAAAAAACACTTCTGTAAATATTTTCACTTGACAGTGAGAATAAATTCTCGAAACGCATTGTTCTAGGCATGAAAAAAATACGTACCCGATGTATTGTTTCATTATTGAAATGAAGAACATTCGAGCTACGCGAAGACAGCAGAAGTATAAACTAGCGTTACGGGTGGTCAGATGACGAAACACGCCAAAAAAGAGTTCGAGTAAGACAGGAGAAACTCGTTTAACAGAGCTAGAAGAATCTGTGTGTAACAGTGCTGAAAGTCAGATAAACGGGAGCCCACCCGGTTAGCCGCGTGGTCTAACACGCTGCTTCCCGAGTGGGCCAGCCTGTAGAGGGTTTCTAAAGCCTAGTCGGTGTCGTGAATGTTTTATGAAATAAACTGTGTCGTCGGATACTTATATATCCCATAGTCTTATCGAATTTTCTACACAAGTATTTGAACATTAATATAAAGTAATGAATACAGGCTGTTCCCATTGCTATTTAGCCTTTATTGCCATCAAAACAGCTTTGCAAAATCAAAACATAACAACGGCCTTTTTAAAAATTGATACCTCTGTAGCTCACCAGTTCAAATTGCGAAGTATCTGTTAGTTACACAAAAAAATTAGAACTAACTTTTTGCAAAGTGTATGTTAATAACCGAAAAAAATTTAAAGCATAACTTTGGATATTAAGAGCACTTCAGTTATGTGCATTAGTGTCCAAAATATCAAACATAACAAAGATTAATCAGGTAAGGTTCAATTTAACGTAATTCCACTAACCCCGAACTTACGCAAATATTCATTCAGTCACACACTCAAAAGGTATTGAGTGCCTACAGCATGCACAAATATGTCGTTTGCAGTTCATACAGAGCACTTGAGTTTTCTTATCCGATGATCCAGGAAACAGGAAACGCATTTTCCGTTTCACTGGACCAACGTTTTGCACTTAAGAATGCTATGGCTTATTGAGAATACGTCCAATAGAAACTCTGAGTTCTCTAGGTAGTCTTGCATTGAGTAGCCCTTCATTTAGGTGCATCTCACACAGTTGCCTTGAAAGGTCCTTTCGGAAATCGAATCTTGAGAGGGGTTTATTGTCCCTGAAGCCTGAATAAAGTACATGTGAATTTACATCAGCAGTGTTAACCATTCAACAAAACATTGCCATTGGCCAACGACAGGTGTGCCTGTTAGTTGATAAGGTCATACATTTTTTTATCCAATCCCTCAACACCTCCATTTGTTTGTATTATTTCAGGCTTGCCTGTCTCATCATCCGTGCTTTTAGAGTGATGCATACATGAAATTAATTCCACTGCTTTATTTTTATCAGGCACATACGAAACCAGGGTCTTGTCTCTAGTAAACCCATATTCGGACGAGTCCTTTTGTGGCAAGAACCCTAATGGAAATTCCCTGTTATTTTTCTTCAGAGTGCTAACGTAAGTTAGCTTCCGTTTTCTTTTCTTTTTCTTCAACTCGTCAACTACTTCTATAGAGCTAAAGTAATTGTCAGCTGTGATATTTCTTCAAGTACCCTGGACAGGTTTACACTCTGTGATGATATCAGTAATTTCTTCTCCTCAGGTGACAAACCCATTCCATGGTTGCCTTTGCCAGGGCATATGTAGGCGTTTAGGAGGTACTGTGTTCTGGGATCACATAAGATCACGGTTTTGAGGCCATATTTTTCAGTTTCCGATGCCATATAGACTTTATATCTGCATCTTCCATGAAATCCTAGCAACATTTCGTCAATACAGGTTGTTTCTCCTATCCAGTAGCAGTCTTGACTGTTTCTGACAAGTGAATTAAATAGATATGATATTGCAGCTGCAGTTTCGGTTTTCAGTCTCTCATTCCCAGTTCAAGAGTCATCGAAGCAAAGGCAGATTAGCAGAATTAACATCCGTTTCAATGACATTGTGCAGCGAAATATATCGCGACTGGTACCAATGGTAGCAAAGAGGGGTTCAAGAGTCTCTTTACTGGATTTGGAAATTGCAGTATAGTGCAGTAAAACAATAAAGGCCTTCATCTCTCAATTCTGTTCTGGTTTCATCAACATGTATACTTCTATATTGTTTGATTTTCTCATTTGTGTGTGTTACAACTTCAGTTACCATGACCTGTGAAAAAAAAAAGGCATTGCCATACCTGCGGTGGGTTACAAGAATGGCCAAGACGTTGTGCATTCCCTTTGAGTCCAGTAAGTTGTACTGTAATATTATGAGCAGGCGTTCGAATATTTTTCTTCGGTTCCACTGTTGACCACTCACAGCGGTTGCATCCATAGGAAGTGTTCTGTTTTGTTCCTTGTCTAACTCGTTCACACCCATCTGCTATTTACAATTCTGATTCAGTATCGTGTTGACTGTTGCGTTCAGGACCACTTTCGTTGGCAGTTTCAGCATCGGTGTATTCAATATCTTCCACCTCATGTAACCACTGAGTGATAAAAGTCTGAAAAACGGGATCAGGAACTCCCATTCTGTCCTTGTTAACCATGCTGAGTGATATTTCAGTAAGAAATGTCAGTTTATAAAGTGTTTAAAATAACTGAGCTCATATTGAAAACTGTGTTGTGGGGTCGCGTCATACCCCAAGCAAGTTATTCTACTTACCAAGTCAAAATAACAGCAGCTCGCAACAATGACTGGTCACTACAATTGCTCATAACAATCTGAACGAAAGCGACAGAGGAGCGGTAGTGCGCAGTAGGTAAAATTCTGACGTTACAGGCATTAGAATTTTGGATGGGGTATCGTCATACCCCAAATCAGCGATTGACGGATATTGCGATTTTCCATCTACGTTGGCGAATGCGGGCTGGTTCCCCTTATTCCGCCTCAGTTACACTATGCTGGCGATTGCCACGCAAACACCGTTTCCATGTACGTGTACACCCTAATTATTCTACTACGCAATCATTTGGGGTTATACTTGTCTGGTATGAGACGCTCCCGGGGGAATCCACTGGGAGCAGAACCGCACAGTAACCCTGGGTTCGATGCGGGGCGGCGGTGGGGTTGGTGGACTGCTGTGACCTGTTGTGGGGTTGTGAACTTCACGAAGCCTCTCCGTCGTTTCTAGGTCCCGGTTTAATACTAATACAAAAAAATATAAAAAAAGATAAATGGGACAAAAACACAGTGTATTATTAATGGTTCTAATTATGAGTAACGACAGTAATATGATAAATTGCTAAATAAAAATGGAAATAAGGCAGTAAATAAATCATCTGAATGAGCCCTATCGGAATTGTGAAATAACGCACTATGTTGGCACTGGAAGTTCGAGAACTGGACAGAAAATCTATGATTAGTACTAACGAAAATGATAATACCACCTCATTTGATGGGGTCCCTGACATCATCGCTGGCGTGGTTGTCCATGGACTGGAATACTATCTTCCACGCAGAACACGATCGTACAGACAGCTGTTGGCAGTTTCTACAATGATATCTTGAACCAGACAAGGGAAGGGAAAATAACGGTTTCTTGCTTTAATTTTAGACACCAGTGTATTTACAGACTATGGTCGGTGCCATTCTGTAATACTTAAACAATGTGTGTCCACCAGTGGCAGTGAGTAGCTACCGGGTGGACGAGGTGCACATTATAAAAGGTATACAGGGTGAGTCACCTAACGTTACCGCTGGATATATTTCGTAAACCACATCAAATACTGACGAACCGATTCCACAGACCGAACGTGAGGAGAGGGGCTAGTGTAAATGTTTAATACAAACCATACAAAAATGCACGGAAGTATGTTTTTTAACACAAACCTACGTTTTTTTAAATGGAACCCCGTTAGTTTGGTTAGCACATCTGAATATATAAACAAATACGTAATCAGTGCCGTTTGTTGCATTGTGAAATATTAATTACATCCGGATATATTGTAACCTAAATTTGACGCTTGAGTACCACTCCTCCGCTGTTCGATCGTGTGTATCGGAGAGCACCAATTACGTAGGGATCCAAAGGGAACGGTGATGGACCTTACCTACAGAAGAGACTGGAACAGCACATTACGTCCACATGCTAACACCTTTTTATTGGTCTTTTTCACTGACGCACATGTACATTACCATGAAGGCTGAGGTACACGTACACACGTGGTTTCCGTTTTCAATTACGGAGTGGAATAGAGTGTGTCCCGACATGTCAGGCCAATAGATGTTCAATGTGGTGGGCATTATGTACCGTGTGTACCGTGATGTGCCTACAACCCCTGAGGATATGAAACAACATATTGTGGCAGCCTGCGGCGACATTACACCAGATGCACTGCGGCGTGTACGACATTCTTTAAGCCAGAGATTGCAATTGTGTGCAGCAAATGATGGATGTAATTAACATTTTACAATGCAACAAACGGCACTGATTACGCATTTGTTTATATGTTCAGATGTGCTAACCAAACTATCGGGGTTCAATTTAAAAAACGTATGTTTCTGTTAAAAAACATACTTCCCTGCATTTTTGTATGGTTTGTATTAACCAATTACACTAGCCCCTCTCCTCACGTTCGGTTTGTTGAATCGAATCGTCAGTATTTGATGTGGTTTACGAAATATATCCAGCGGTACTGTTAGGTGACTCACCCTGTATATTATGCCATGGCACAGGGACATTGCTGTCTCTGCAGTGCTGAACCACTTCTTGTGACATGTGTCTTTGCCTCGTTTCTGTTGGCATTGTTAATAGAATAGCACTCATCGCATTCCCCATTTCATATTTCAAACCGAAGCAAATTTTACGAAATAAAATTACGCGTTTCCTTAAATAATTTTAGCACTGGTGCTATGGCTGGTTGATATTTCCGTTTCTTTTTACTGTGTATGTGACTAAAGCCTTAGGCCTAGAAAGGATGTACATACTTAGTTCCATTGTCATTAAACAGCTGCACTCATTTCACTTCCGATTTTCTTGTCTATGAATGAGCACGAGGGGTTCATAAAATAAGACAATGTGTTTTTATTACACATGTCGAATGGTATTTGAGATGAAAATCGTAGGTGTTGCTTATGATATAGTTGTGGTAATCTGTGCAAAGATCGGTTCACTGTCTCATACATACATCCATCACTATCGGCTATCTATGACTAATGACTATAATCTCAGACAGTGAATTTTCTGTATATCCTGCCGACTAGTGGGTACCAGTGCGATCATGAAGCGAGTGTACAGTCTCTCTCATCTGCCTGTCAACATAACCCACCTACGGTGTACCCCGCCTAGCAGTCGACATTCTGACGACCGAGTACTGGCTGTATAATAACAACAACATTGAGTAGAAAGGAACTACTGCACGGTACCCACCTACGCCAGCTATCGGTTGTACCTGGTAAGGTTCAGGGAATGCTGCTTGATAACCAGTCTTGACTGTGATGGCTCAGTACCCCATTCAGGGACTCAATCAACACTGACAGTCCCCAATCTAGCTTCAGAAGCAGAACGGATTAGCAGGATACAGCACGGGCAAGAAACAGGGACAAAATCGTTTAATGAAGCTTAGAAAGTCGCCACCTGTAACGTTAGGGGACTTGCTCTTAAGGAAGAAGAATTAGCTAAACATTTGAAAGAAAAGGATTTTGTGGCGATTAAAGACACAAAGAAGAAATCCGAAACTAATCATGTCGATGACGATATTATCATCTATAGCAGAGTAAAACAAGAACTAAGAATAAGTAAAGGTCTTGTCGTCTGTTGTTGTTGTTGTTGTGGTCGTCAGTCCTGAGACTGGTTTGGCGCAGTTCTCCATGCTACTCTATTCTGTGCAAGCTTCTTCATCTCCCAGTACTTACTGCAACCTACATCCTTCTGAATCTGCTTAGTGTATCTATCTCTTGGTCTCCCTCTACGATTTTTACCCTCCACGCTGCCCTCCATTGCTAAATTTGTGATCCCTTGATGTCTCAGAACATATCCTACCAGCCGGTCCCTTCTTCTTGTCAAGTCGTACCACAAACTCCTCTTCCCAATTCTATTCAGCACCTTCTCATTAGTTATGCGATCTATCCATCTAATCTTCAGCATTCTTCTGTAGCACCACATTTCGAAAGCTTCTTGTCCGAACAATTTATCGTCCATGTTTCACTTCCATACATGGCTACACTATATACAAATACCTTCAGAAACAACTTCCTGATACTCGATGTTAGCAAATTTTCTCCTCATCAGAAACGCTTTCCTTGCCATTGCCAGTTTACATTTTATATCCTCTCTGCTTCGATCATCATCAGTTATTTTGCTCCCCAAATAGCAAAATTCCTTTACTACCTTAAGTGTCTTATTTCCTAACCTAATTCCCTCAGCATCACCCCACTTAATTCGACTACATTCGATTACACTTGTTTTGTTTTTCTTGATGTTCATCTTATATCCTCCTTTCAAGACAATGTCCATTCCGTTCAACTGCTCTTCCAAGTCCTTTGCTGTCTCTGACAGACTTACAATGTCATCAGCGAACCTCAAAGTTTTTATTTCTTTTCCATGGATTTCAATACCTACTCCAAATTTTTCTTCTGTTTCCTTTACTGCTTGCTGAATATACAGATTGAATAACATTGGGAACAGGCTACAACCCTGTCTCACTCCCTTCCCAAACACTGCTTCCCTTTCATGCCCCTCGACTCTTATAACTGCCATCTGGTTTCTGTACAAATTGTAAATAGCCTTTCGCTCCCTGTATTTTACCCCTGCCATCTTTAGAATTTGAAAGAGAGTATTCCAGTCAACACTGTCAAAAGCTTCCTCTAAGTCTACAAATGCTAGAAACGTAGGTTTGCTTTTCCTTAATCTATTTTATAAGATAAGTCGTAGGGTCAGTATTGCCTCACGTGTTCCAACATTTATACAGATTCCAAACTGATCTTCCCCGAGGTTGGCTTCTACCAATTTTTCCATTTGTCTATAAAGAATTCGTGTCAGTATTTTGCAGCTATGACTTATTGAACTGATAGTTCGGTAATTTTCACGTCTGTCAACACCTGCTGTCTTTGGGATTGGAATTATTATATTATTGCCATCAATGGTCATAGAAAATGGTATAATAGAAAACTAGACTATGACTATCTAAAAGAATGTATTGCTGTATAAAAGATTTAAAGATGCCCTGGAAGATAGAAAAATTGACGAGTCCAAAGCCTTTCATAAACAATTACGAATGACGTTAACAGGTACAAAAAAATTAGGTTTTACTCAAAGCGGATATCATTGATAGAATTGGAAATATACCAGTTTAGAAATAGCTGGCACATTTGAAGAAAATGTATGTAGCGAAACGGCAAAATGCATTTTTCTTCCTTTCATTGCTTCAAAATTCCAATAGCTACTTTAGGGGAAAAGATGTACACAAATATACCTGTTCAGCAGGAGGATGTAGGCATATTACGTATAGGCCCCTAATATAGGAACAGATAAGGGGTTCCAAGTACAGAGTAGAGACACAGAGGCTAGTGAAGCGTGGATACTGGATCATACCACTTATAATTTCTGTCAGTAACTGACATTTACACAAGAAGGAGAAAACTACAAAAATCAATTAAGGACCTAAAGGAAGAAACGTTTTTAAGGAATACCTTGTAGAAGATAATAGCATGAGAGATGTCTAACAAACTGTAATGACATTAGCAAATTTGGAATCGGTAGAAGACTTGGAAAACGCGAAAAACTTAGAAACAACTATGTATAGGTTTGGGAAAGAAAGGGAAACAAAGGAAACTTTGACTAGTGAGGATTTGGAAAGAAGACACGGAAACAGCAGTTAAAGGAAAACTAGACGTTTTCAATACCAACATACAGTCTGAAAATAGTCTGTTAGTAAAAGGCTGAATGGCCTTTCAGACCATGATGCACAAATTTTGACACTAAAATGCTTTTCTACTCAAATAAATGTCACATATAATTATCAACTATGTATGGAAGTTAAATCAACAGCAAAAGAGAGGTTTTTAAACCTTCTCAAGGAAAAAGAGTGGCAGGGTGTTTATAGCGTCAATAACATAGATGATAGATATAGTGCTTTCCTTAACACAATTCTCATGCTCTTTGAGAGTTCCTTTCAATTAGAACGTTCTAAACAGGGCACTAGCACTAATAGGCAGCCCCAGTGGTTGACTAGTGGGATAAGGATATCATGTAGAAAAAAGTGGGATTATATAAAAGTGTTGGAAGTAGTCACAATCAAGCTACAGTAGCCCATTACAAACAGTATTGTAAGGTGCTTAAAAATGTTATTAGGAAGGCAAAGAGTATGTGGTATCAAATAGAATAGCTAATTCACAGGATAACATTAAAACTATATGGTGAGCAACACAAGGTCGACAACATAAAATCAATTCATAGTAATAATATTTCTGTTACTGATAGCTAATTCACAGGATAACATTAAAACTATATGGTGAGCAACACAAGGTCGACAACATAAAATCAATTCGTAGTAACAATATTTCTGTTACTGATAGATAAAATGCATGTACAGTATTTAATAATTATTTTCTGAGTATTCTGGTGAATTAAATAAAAATTTAGTTTCTACAGGGAATCATATAACTTTCTGGGCAAATGCCTTTCTGAGATTGATATCTAAAAAACTCCTCTGCGTTACAGACAAGGGGGAGATTGAGTCAATAATTAAAACACTGAAGACTCTCATGGATATGATGGAGTGCCTAGCAGAATATTAAAGTACTGTGCTGCATATATTAACCCTGTATTTAGCCATATTTGTAATTTTTCCTTCCAGAATGGTCAATTTCCTGAACTATTAAAGTGCTCATTAGTAAAGCCGCATTATAAAAAGGGATAAAGGGTCAATGTAGACAATTTTGGATCTATTTCTATGCCATCAGTGTTTGCTAAAGCTATTTTATATCACATAATCTGCTATCAAGTGTACGGCTTTAGAGGTCGTTAAACAACTAAAAATGCTATATTCTCTTTTCTCTGTGAGGTACTGGATTGGTTAAACAAAAGGTCTCGACCGCTAGGTATATTTTTTATTTAACTAAGGCGTTTGATTGTGTTGATCACAAAATATTGCTCCAGAAGTTGTGCCATTAGGTAAGACAGGGAGTAGCTCAGAATTGGTTCACCTCTTGCTTTAGCAACAGGCAGCAAAACGTTATTATTCCTAATCCTGAGAATGGCTGTGATGTGTGGTCTGAGTAGGGTGCATTCAGGTGGGGGGGATGCCCTAGGGATCAGTGGTACGGCCCCTGCTGTTACTTATTTATATAAATAATATGCCCTCTAGTATTACAGGTAACTAAACTATTTCTGTTTTCTGATGACACTACCTTTGTAATAAAAAATGTTGCCTGCAACATAATGCAGTTCATGACCTAAGTTAACGGCTTATAGCAAATAAACAAACGCAATATCACAGTAAGACGCAGGTTTTACAGTTTCTATCACACAATTTAACAAAATGGACGTTTGAATTTCACAGCATGGTCATATGATTAGTGGAACTGAACAGTTCAGATAGTTAGTAAATTGTCGTGGAAAGCCCACGCTCAGGATCTTATTCAAAGACTTAATTCCGGCATTTTTACTATTCAAACGGTATCTGAAGTGAGTGATTGTTCGAAACGAAAATTAATCTACTTTGTATATTTTAATTCGCTTATGTCGTATGGTATTATATTTAGGGTAATTACTTCACATTCTAAAAGGATAGTTTTGGCTCAGAAATGGGCGGTTCGGCCAAAATGTGGTGCAAGTTTACGAACTGTTGTCGACCCCTGATCACCAGTATGGTTATTTTGACACTACATCATTGGACCACCCAGTAACGCAGTTGATATCCGTTTGACTTATGGCAGCGTCATCTAGTAGGCCAATGATAGCCCCATCTGTTTTCCCCCTTCAAGCTAGACAAGTTTCATCTCGGTCGTTCTTTGTAGTTTTTTCGTTTGACGCTTATTTCGTGAGATATTTGGTCCAGTCACGGTCAATGGACCACCCTGTATATATATTCCTTACTGTCACTTCTTGTTAATAGTATTAGCTTATTATCAAGAATAAACAGCTTTCACTCAGCAGAAATCAAACCTGCGTTTAGATCGAACTTCCTTATCTCTTGTGCAGAAAGGTGTGCTATATACTGCTGCATGCACTTTCAATACGCTACCAGAGTCAAAATTCTTAGCAGCAATACAAGCGCTTTCAAATCGAAACTGAAGAGTTTACTCATGGGTCATTCCTTCTATTCTGTCGAGGAGTTCCTTGAAAAATGAAGCTGATTCTGGATGTGTTGTTGATTGCGTTTACTTAAACTTATGGATTGACGTTTTTCGTGTTCATAAACATTTTATTTTTATCTGTTATTACTATTATGTTGTGATTTCGTATACTGAAAAGTTCCATGACCTTGGATATTTGCTCCTCAATTTGGTCCTACGGAACTTGACGCGTAAATAAATAAATAAATAACATCAAAAGCATTCTTGGAAACGCTCTATTAGAAAAATAGAGAATGATTTAAAAGGTAAACAAATGCTCACAGGCCGGCCTGTGTGGTCAAGCGGTTCTAGGCCCTACTGTCTGGACTCGCACCACCCTGCGGTCGCAGGTTCGAATCCTGCCTCGGGCATGGATGTGTGTGATGTCCTTAGGTTAGTTAGGTTTAAGTAGTACTAAGTTCTAGGGGACTGATGATCTCAGATGTTTGGTCCCATAGTGCTCAGACCATTTGAACCAATGGGGGGCGCTACGAACTTGTAAGTCATTTTCAGCCAGGTGTCCGGATACTTTTGATCACATGGTGTATCACCCTATTCCAGCCACTTACAGTAGGTATTTCGCTACAGTATAAGATTTCAAGTATCTATCCTTAGCGTTTGCGCTGAGTGAAGATGAATCAGTCTGTCAGTTACGCAGGACTTTGCTTTTTGTATATAGAGATGACTTAGTTCTGATTGTAGAGAATTGAGATAACTTTCAGGTGGGGTTGTGTAAGTTGCACCAGATGGCTTCAGGTTACAACGTAAAAATCTATGTAGATAAAGCGAAAGGGAGGTCGTTGTAGCGCATACAAGCAGTAAGATCAAAAATGCTCTCGAATAACAAAATGTTGGAGCTAATAAGAAATTTTAAATATCTGGACTGTGATATCACATATGAACAAAAGTATGAAGTGAAATAAAAATTTAATTTTCTTCCATATGTGAATCATGGTATAAAACTTTCAGAATAAAGCCAAGAAAGAGTTCCAGGTGATGCTTATCGAAACATAACAGTACCAACCATTACATGGGGAAATGCAGCTTGGACTACAACAATACACCAAGAAACAAGAATACAGGCTCCAAAAACGAGCATTCTGAGAAGAATGGAAGGATGTTCAAGGGAAGATTATAAATAGACTGAAGATATACGACAATTTTTAGGAATGCATAACCTAAAAGAAAAAATAAATCAAAGGAGGAGAAAATGGAAGGAACATTTATGCCATAGGAATTAAGAAAACTTGAGGTATAGATTCCCAGTTATAAATTCACTGGCGGAAGAAATTTTGGGAAACTGTACAAGAGATGGAGTACTGTAACAAGCAATTTGCATAATACATTAAGTGAGGATATGCTAGAGGTCCTGCCCTCTAGGTTAAAAACAGAAACATCAACCTGGCGTATTCGTGTGACAGCTGCACAAACCTGCAGCTCATTTGCAATTTTCTTTGTTGTTGTATCTCTCGTTCTCTCTCTCTCTCATTTTTTCTCTGATAGTTTATATATTGGCTTAAAGAGAAAAGGATATTTCTGTATGCCCGTGTAGTCCATTTTGATCATCGATCCTAATATATAATTTTACCACAGAAAACAGGCTCCAATGAACAAAACGTACTAATGTTAATTACCCTAGACGCCTGTCAGATTATACCTATCACATGTGCGTCAAGTTGGAAAGAAAAATTGTGTCTCCTTACAAATTATTTTGATGGAACTCTCGTCATTTGTGACTGTTGTTTTCATGGAATCGATTTGCTTCTCTGTGGTCGGTTTACTTTCTAAAACATCGGTTCAGAATTGTATGAAGTGCTGGAATGGTAGACGTAATAACGTAACACGTTTTATGAGTGAAGTTATTAATTCAATCACAGAAGCAATATTTGAGAGACTGTGGCAAGAAATATGAGTTTCAGTCTGTTGGTGGCCCAAATGTCCACTTCGAATCTGCAAGGTAAATTTCCGGATACTGCGCTTTGATTCATTTTGCTTTCTCTGATCTACGGCTTTACTACTTCCCATATTACGAATGAAGAACGTATTGGAAGACAACTCATGTTCTGAGCTCTGTCAAAGTTAAAGCTACCACTCTGATTTGTAATTGTTTAGTACAACATTCATTTTAAAAGGGAATATTGATAATATACATTTGGAAATATTTTAATATATTTCTTAGAAGTTCATGCTATTATTATAAATTCTCCAGGTGACGTTACTTACGCTATTTCAGAATTTATGGTTTTTGTTTCAGCAATGCCTCACGATGATCGCTGTATAGAAAATAATGGTAACTGCTCACAGAAATGTGAAACTGTGGAACATGAAACAGTTTGCTCTTGTTATGAAGGATACACTCTCACAAGCCCCACTGTCTGCACTGAGATTTCAGGATGTGACTTTGTTTTGTCAGGAACTTCAGGAGAGTTTACTATCCGTAACAGTTATTGTCGGTGGCTGATAAAAGCACCAAAGGGTCATATTGTAGAAATCGTAAGTAACAAATTATATCTTTGACTTGGAAATGTTACAGTATTGGGATACAAACTGACTTGTATTAAGTGTAAAATTTAGTTGAACTTGCTCACGCAGTGGAAAATAAACTAAATTAATGACTGAGTAAATCTCTAACAAGGGAACCTCCCCATCGCACCCCCCTCAGATTTAGTTATAAGTTGGCACAGTGGATAGGCCTTGAAAAACTGAACACAGATCAATCGAGAAAACAGGAAGAAGTTGCGTGGAACTATGAAAAAATAAGCAAAATATATATATATATATATAGTCCATGTGCAAGATAGGCAACGTCTAGGACAATCTGCGTTCAGGAGCGCAGTGGTCCCGTGGATAGCGTGAGCAACTGCGGAACGAGAGGTTCCTGGTTCAAATCTTCCCAAGAGTGAAAATTTTTCTTTCTTTATTTTCGCAAAGTTATGATCTGTCCGTTCGTTCATTGACGTCTCTGTTCACTGTAATAAGTTTAGTGTCTGTGTTTTGCGACCGCACCGCAAACCCGTGCGATTAGTAGCCGAAAGGACGTGCCTGTCCAATGGAAACCGAAAACATTTGATTGCAAGGTCATAGGTCAACCGATTTCTCCACAGGAAAACACGTCTGATATATTCTATACGACACTGGTGATGGCATGTGCGTCACATGACAGGAATATGTTGTCGACCCACCTAACTTGTACACTTGGTGAATGGGTAAAAAGATTCGTCTACCTTGCCCAATTTAGGTTTTCTTGTGGATGTGATAATCACTTCCAAAAAAATGTGAAAACATAAGAGTTTGTCACATAAACTGCAACAAATGAATGCAACAGTTTCACAGTCGCACAGTTTTGTCTGTGCTCTGTCACAACATATGTTTTTAACGTTTTCAAATTTTTCCGTGTGTAAACCGTCAAATCCTGCATATGTCCAAGCAAATCTGAACATGTCCTGGAATTTTGAAGAGCGAAGTTGATTATATGTGAGTGCCTGAACTTTGATAATTGTCTGAAAATAAAAATTAAAATTTTCTCCCGAGGGAAGACTTGAACCAACGACCTATCGCTCCACAGCTGCACAAATTAACCACGGGACAACCTATCTTACACATGGACTACTCAGTTTGTATATTTTGCTTATTTTTTCATAGTTCCATACAACTTCTTCCTGTTTTCTCGATAGATGTGTGTTCAGTTTTTCAAGGCCTATCCACTGTGCCAACTTATAACTAATTCTGAGGGGGGTGCGATGGGGAGGTTCCCTTGTAAGTAAGTCGGTGATTTATTAGAATTTTGCCTAGGAGCAATATTAATGTTGTGCTACAACTATATTAAATTGATTGCTACGGTTTATATTTTGAAACCTGGAAAATATAAGCAATACACAGCCATTTTTTTAAATTTTTGCTATTGTTACATTCACTTTGTAGTGGATTTGAACCTTATTGATAATTGTACCCCATTACAAAAATTCGGTTTCACCTGGATCCCTACGAATCTTGAAGGTAACTGAAAACGTAATTTGTTAAGCGTCCTGCTAAAAGTGTGGCTCGATAGCTAAGCAGGCAACTACAAAATCAGAAGCTTGCCATTTAACCATCAGTCGATTTTTCTGTTACCTACTATTTCATGTTTCACCCATTGTATTTTTTGTTAATGCGGAAACAGGCAAGTAGCACAAGGTTTCAGTACCCACATCGAACTGTAGGTCCCCCAGCACCAATTCTTTGGGTCTGGGGAGGCAAGGGGTGCCAGCCCTAGGAGGTCTGTCCCTAATGATACACTGCTGACGTCTAGATGGACGTTGCTTCATTTGCGTCCTTCAAATCATTCGATTATTTAGATAGAAGGATTGAAAACGTTTGTGCATGGGCTGCCTGTTCATCATGAATGTAAATAAATGCAACATTTTACACATATCCAGGAAAAAAATTTGCAGTTCTGCATAATTATTGATAAGAAGTTATTCTTCTATAAACTGTGTGGGAGTTACCATCCGAAGCGATCTTAAGCGGAGTGACCAGATAACACAAATAGCACGAAAAGGAGATAGTAGATTGAGGGCGACTCTGAGGGAAATGTAACTCTTCCACACAAGACGAACTTGTTCGACCGATTCCTGAGCGCAGTTTATCTATCTCCTATCATTACCTACTAGGACTGATAGAAGAGAGAGAGACACAGTGAGAGAGAGGGAGAGAGTGAGTGGGAGAGTGAGGGGGGAGAGGGGGGAGAAGAGAGGGAGGGAGGGGTTATTTTGTCGGTGCGAGAGCGTTGCAGACATACTCAACTAATTCCAGTGGCAGGCGCCACATGAGAGGAATTGTGCGTCACTGTGAGAACTACTGTGCGTTCCGGGAGGAGTCGGAAAACGTATTACCTCCTCCGACATACGTCTCGTGAAACTACCACAACGAGAAAATTCGAGAAATTATAGCTAATACAGAGGCTTACTGACAATCATTTTTCCAACGAGCCATTCACGAATGGAACCAGGAAGAGGGGATCAGTTAGTGGTACCAGAAGTACGCTCTGCCACTGAAAGTCATTTGGCTTACAGCCTATTTATGTGGATGTATATAATTTCCTGTACGAAATTTCTATTATATTTTCAGTATCTGAGCTACAACATAGGTGTTACACTTTCTTTAATATTTCTTCAAAGTAGTATCCGATTAACATAGTACGCTCGTTTTAAGCAGATGTCTTCTTAAACTCAATTTTAGCTCTTCTTGGTCTTCCTTTGGTAAAGTGAGCTACCATAGTTTAATCTTGGAAGTCCTTAAAATTGCGAAGCTTCTTTTTCGCTCCACAGGTGCATGAAACGCCATTAACCTGCAATAGACTTCTACAAAATAAATTTCCTTTCATTTTTCATGCCATTTACTTGATAAATGTTCTATAACAGCCCTATTGAAAGTTCAGAATGTAAAATCCCTACTGCCTTACATTTCTAATTAATAAAACAATACCACACTGTACTACACGATACCGTTCCTGCTGAGCTCATGCCTCCCACATATATACCCTCCAAATCTCATTTAGCATAGTGCAGTTTATTAAGCAACTGAGTAAACTAATGCTGTCTTTTTCTACAGTTCCTCGATTTCTTTCTCTATTATCTATCCCTTTTACCCACCTAACTTCAACTCCCTCTCTAGCAGACATAGCACTTCTCCACACCCAGTTGTTTGTCTTTGCAGGTTTGACTTGATTCTTAAATGGTTTTCAGGTTCATTCTCTTCTCAGCATTCCTTTTTCTAAATAACTAGAATATTTTTGGCTCCAGCACTAAAGTTATTCTCTTTTTTCTGAAATATTTAAATTTACTTTGCATTTACTCTGTCGAATTCTTAATCTATTCCTTTAATCCCTTTGTGAGTCTGTGAGTGCTATTTTGTCATTCCGCGCAACGGATTAATCAGAGATGTACCCTTTACACTTTGGCTCCTGCAAGATGCCATTTCCACCCCCACACTACTACAGAAGTCAGACAGACGCTCCTAACGTTCCAAATAGAAATGCCTGAAAAACTTTTAGCAATAAAAATCTTCTGGAGTCGTCCACTGGAAGGAAATGACACAAAAAATTCACAACATTTCTTACGTAACTAGTGGGATACTTTGGTACTGGAGTAGTGCTAGTTAGTGTAAGAAAAACATGAAACTAACGAAATTTATTATTTATTTTGAAAAAACTCTGAGAAATCACAATGGCACTTTTATTTATGAACTGAACAAGTTATTTTGGTGTTCTTTTCAGAATGTGAAGTTACCCCTTAAGGATAGGATTCACTAATGAAATTTTTATACAAAGTTTAAGATTGTTATTGACTTGGCAGAATGGCTGAGAGTCGCGCCTACTCAACTTGAATAATTATTTGTTAGAGTGTTGTTAGTTACGGTTGATGCTGTGACGTGTGAAATGCAGTGAAGTGTACTGTTGTGGAGGAAATATGGGGCTCGCAAGAGCTGTAGCACACAATACCGTAAGCTGCGATGACTGCTGTCTGCGCTGCTCGTTGCTGACAAATAAGGTAACTCTCGTTCTATCTGGATTGACCTTCGCCAATCAAACTCTCCCTACGCCTTGATGAAGTCAAGGACTCCTATTCGCCCCTAGTCTACCTATTGGCGTGGTACACTGGTCAGATAAACAGTCCACCACGATGCCACTCAAAAATTCGCTCGCAGGCATTTAACTGTAACTCTGTCTGTTGACACCGCACAATAAGTGTGGCGGCCAATACAGTAAACAACGCTTAATCGCAAGGACTCAATATAGAGTCGCACTCCGATTAGCTCTCGACAAAGGTGCTCTCCCAGTGAAGTACTGAGGAGAGACTTGTTCCTCGCTTTTTGAGTACACGTACGAGCGCATACACTCTCGTTACGTGTTCTCGTTCCACGAGCTACAACAGAACGGCCCCTCTCCACACCAGACGTGAAGGGGTATATCTTTTTGTCTCTTCCATTACTCCTTCAGCTCAAGGCGTCAGAAATATCGTCTGTCAATCAGCATTACTCTTCTAAAACGGGAGAATGACGTTTCGTTTAAGGCAACCAATCCGGAAATCTGCAGCATCGGCGTTTGGCATTTGCTGTCTCCCTGTGAAAACCTCTGAAACTGCATGCTATGTTTGTAAAGAATGTGTAGGTTGGGCATTCCCACACAATGTAGCGGAATTTGCTTTTAAGGCGAACACGGGGTCGTTCTCCCCTTTCACTCGGGCAAATGCTGTCCGCTCCACGGGTGGTCATCGGCCGTCATAGATAAGCTGAATCGTCCTCTGAAGTGACTGGCCTCCCAGGCGCGGTCTGCCTCTCCCGAACTAAAAGCTCCAGTGACCGTCATGTCTGGAATGTGTGTGCGTACGCAAGCCTCGAGTATTTCAATCTCATTGCGCATTTGCGATTTACTAGTTATATGCATATCGTTTACATGAATTCATACAACATTGACTTTAACTTATCGAGTTTGGGTTCGAATGAAGCATCTTGATATGCGGAATATGATTGCGAGGGCGGAATATGTAAGCAATGAAGGTCAGGACACCACGACGTCTTACACTTTGTGCAGTGTCACTAATTACCCGAATCTCTCCTTTAATGTCGTTGATGCTATCTGCTTGTGCTTTTATCCCTTGTTCCAATAAATTTTCTGTCTGTCAAATGTACTCAGTGAAACAGAAGAATTTATAATCCTTTGCTATTAATGCAGTATTGTGCGCTCATTTCATAATTATCTTTTATTTCAGTTCTTTGCATTTCTTTCTCATAAAATTATTGTAATTACTTTGCATTTGGGTCATGTTTCTTATCAGCTACTTCGCTCTCCCCAATATTTCCAGAACATAACTATCATTGCAATGATTCTTCCACACACTCAAGGCATGAGCCAACTCATTGAGTCTGCTTTGTAACATTACTGTTTATTCTACACTGCGTCCTGCGTTTCTGATTGTGTTAGTTGTCTGACCAGTCTACTTTTATCCATTTAGATAATTGTAATAATTTCGAAAAATGTGAAATGGTATTTTCGTCCCTAAAATTGAATTTATTTCAGGGACATCTGAAGAGTTTGAACAGTTGTTTATCACAGTCTTACACACAGCAAAAAAAGTTTTGCATCACCTCGGGTCCGAGAGTTCCGGATCCTATACAGAAAATTGGAACAGAGATCTACATAAACATCATTTCCACCATTATTATTGCTCATGAAAACCACACATTGCATGTTGTACCACCATACAGCGAGATCTTCAGAGGCGGTGATCCACACTGCTGTACACACCGGTACCTCTAATACCCAGTTTCACCTCCTCTTGCATTGATGCATGCCTGTATTCATTGTGGCATATTATCCACAAGTTCATCAAGGCACTGTTGGTCCAGATTGTCACACTCCTTAACGGTGATTCGGCGTAGGTCCCTCAGAGTGGTTGGCGGGTCACGTCGTCCATAAACATACCTTTTCAATCTATCCCAGGAATGTACAATAGGGTTCATGTCCGGAGAACATGCTAGCCACTCTGGTCGAGAGATGTCGTTATCCTGAAGGAACTCATTCACAGGCTGTGCACGATGGGGGCGCGAATTCTCGTCCATGCAGACGTATGCCTCACTAATCTGCTGCTGAAAATAGTGTACTATCAGTCGGAGGATGGTACTCACGTATCGTACATCCGTTACGGCGCCTTCCGTGACCAACAGCTGCGTGCGTCGGCCCCACATAATGCCACACCAAAACGGCAGGGAACCTCCACTTGCCGCATTCACTGGACAGTGTGTCTAAGGCGTTCAGATTGACCGCGTTGCCTCAAAACACGTCTCCAGCGATTGTCTGCTTGAAGGTATATGCGACACTCGCGGTGAAAGGAACGTGATGCCAATCCTGAGCGGTTCATTCGGCATGTTGTTGGGCCCATCTGTACCGCGCTGCATGGTGTTGTGGTGCCAAGATGGACTTCGCCATGGACGTCGGTGGTGAAGTTGCGCATCATGCAGCCTATTGCTCGCAGTTTGAGTCTTAACAGGACGTCCTGTGGCTGCATAAATCGCATTATTCAACATGGTGGCGATGCTGTTAGAGTTCGTGCGAGCTGTAATTCGTAGGTAGTGGTCAACCACTGCAGTAGTAGACCTCCGGTGGACTAAGCGAAGCATGTCATGGACAGCTCCTGTCTCTCTGTATCTCTTCCATGTCCGAACAAGATCGCTTCGGTTCACTCTGAGTCGCCTGGACCCTTTCCTTGCTGAGAGCCCTTCCTAGCACAAAGTAACAATGCGGACGCGATCGAACCGCGGTATTGACCGTCTAGGCACGGTTGAACTACAGACAACACGGGCCGTGTACCTCCTTCCTGGTGGAACGACTGTCGGACCCCCTCCGTCTAATAGGCGCTTCTCATGCATGGTTGTTTACATCTCTGGGCGGGTTTAGTGAGAGCTCTGAACAGTCACAGGGGTTTCTGTCTGAGATACAACATCCACAGTCAAAGTCTGTCTTCAGGAGTTCTGGGAACCGGGGTGATGCAAAAACTTTTCTTTATGTGTGTATGTAAACGTTCGATATGTGTCTGTAGGAATTAATATCAGTCTCCAGATAGCAGGAAACAGGTTTTAAATGTGGGACGCGCATCACCCTCGTTATGTGAATAATGTGACAAGAACCGTAATACGGAAGCGTAGGGTGGTTCATCAGTGTGTCTCACCTGTTTACTGTTCTTTTGGCATTGTATTCGCAGTCATCTGAAAGCGGCCAAGCGTCGAGACTGGCCAGTAATGGAAACATGTACATAGTGCAATAAAGGTACTTTGCATAATAAAACTGGTAGCCTGTTGTACTTCTACATCTACATGTACATACATACTCCGCAATCCACCATATGGTGCGTGGCGGAGGGTACCTCGTACCACAACTAGCATCTTCCACTCCCAAACACAACGAGGGAAAAATGACTGCATATATGCCTCTGTACGAGCCCTAATCTCTCTTATCTTATCTTTGTGGTCTTTCCGCGAAATGTAAGTTGGTGGTAGTAAAATTGTACTGCAGTCAGCCTGAGATGCAGGTTCTCTAAATTTCGTCAGTAGCGATTCACGAAAAGAACGCCTCCATTCCTCCAGAGACTCCCACCCGAGTTCCTGAAGCATTTCCGTAACGCGTGATGATTAAACCTACCAGTAACAAATCTAGCTGCCCGCCTCTGAATTGCTTCTATGTCCTCCCTCAATCCGACCTGATTGGGATCCCAAGTGCTGAGCAGTACTCAAGAATAGGTCGTATTAGTGTTTTATAAGCGGTCTCCTTTACTGATGAGCCACATCTTCCCAAAATTCTACCAATGAACCGAAGACGACTATCCTCCTTCCCCACAACTGCCATTACATGCTTGTCCCACTTCATATCGCTCTGCAATGCTACGCCCTAATATTTAATCGACGTGACTGCGTCAAGCGCTAGACTACTAATGGAGTATTCAAACACTACTGGATTATTTTTCCTATTCATCTGCATTAATTTACATTTATCTATATTTAGAGTTAGCTGTCATTCTTTACACCAATTACAAATCCTGTCCAAGTCATCTTGTATCCTCCTACAGTCACTCAACGACGACACCTTCCCATACATCACAGCATCATCAGCAAAGAGCCGCACATTGCTATCCACCCTATCCAAAAGATCATTTATGTAGACAGAAAACAACAGCGGACCTACCACACTTCCCTGTGTGGGAACTATTATAAGTAGATCCATCATTTAGAAGTTGCTCATAACACTACACTCGATGCAAGTATTTTCAGACAATGGTCTCGTAAATTGTAGTACATTAAAAATGATTTAGAAATATTTCTTGTATTTAAGAAAATGAGCAGAATAACAGAAGTAGTAACTGATTTTTAGTACACTCTACAACAGAACTAGCATTCACTTCTTCTGCCTCGTTACACAATATTGAAAGTCACTGATGTTGATGCAATTTAGGGAACACAATCATTGAATCAATAAATTAATAGCGAATGATATCTGGGGCAGAATATCAATGCGAGGAGCAAATTGATGAAGTAGGAGAAATGGTATGCAAAGCTAATTGCTGTAAGTCTTTTACGTTAAATATACATCTCTCTATAAAAATGCAAATAAAGGTTGTGCATAACGGCAATTTAAAAAAATGTTCAAATGTGTGTGAATTCCTAAGGGACAAAACTGATGGGCTCATCAGTTCCTAGGCTTACACACTAACTTACACTAATTTATGCTAAGAACAACAAAGACACCCATGCCCGAGGGAGGACTCGAACCTCCGGTGGGGGCGGCTGCACTGTCCGTGACATGGCGGCTGAGACCGCGCGGCCACTCCGCGCAGCGGGCAGTTTCATTTTTGTAAATAAAAGTGTAGTGTACATGACTCTACTTCGATGGTTGAAAATTAATTATTGTCATCCACTGATATATGTCTTGACGCTATCAAAGTTAGGCACCGAATCCCCATTCACCATGCCAGAGAGGGCAATGCCAGAGAGAGCCTTCATGGTTAATTGTAGGAATTATTTGTTGTTCATCTCTTAGCACATTATAATTTCGGAAAGTAATATCTGAAAGTATTAAAGTGTAGTCCCCTCAGGAAATGAAAACATCGGCAGTAAACTGTAGAGTTCTAATGAATGCAGAAGAACACTTCCGTACACTACGACACGTGTCCATACTAACACATACCTCTCTGTAGTGTAAGATAAAGAGATTAATGTTGTTAAACTTGTAACGAGGTAATGCTTACGCGCCGTACTGTTTTGTTTCATTCTCAACAGCAAGGAAACTGAACCAGGTGTACACCTACATCTACATCTACATTTATACTCCGCAAGCCACCCAACGGTGTGTGGTGGAGGGCACTTTACGTGCCACTGTCATTACCTCCCTTTCCTGTTCCAGTCGCGTATGGTTCGCGGGAAGAACGACTGTCTGAAAGCCTCCGTGCGCGCTCTAATCTCTCTAATTTTACATTCGTGATCTCCTCGGGAGGTATAAGTAGGGGGAAGCAATATATTCGATACTTCATCCAGAAACGCACCCTCTCGAAACCTGGCGAGCAAGCTACACCGCGATGCAGAGCGCCTCTCTTGCAGAGTCTGCCACTTGAGTTTATTAAACATCTCCGTAACGCTATCACGGTTACCAAATAACCCTCTGACGAAACGCGCCGCTCTTCTTTGGATCTTCTCTATCTCCTTTGTCAGACCGATCTGGTACGGATCCCACACTGATGAGCAATACTCAAGTATAGGTCGAACGAGTGTTTTGTAAGCCACCTCCTTTGTTGATGGACTACATTTTCTAAGCACTCTCCCAATGAATCTCAACCTGGTACCCGCCTTACCAACAATTAATTTTATATGATCATTCCACTTCAAATCGTTCCGCACGCATACTCCCAGATATTTTACAGAAGTAACTGCTACCAGTGTTTTTTCCGCTATCATATAATCATACAATAAAGGATTCTTCTTTCTATGTATTCGCAATACATTACATTTGTCTATGTTAAGGGTCAGTTGCCACTCCCTGCACCAAGTGCCTATCCGCTGCAGATCTTCCTGCATTTCGCTACAATTTTCTAATGCTGCAACTTCTCTGTATACTACAGCATCATCCGCGAAAAGCCGCATGGAACTTTCGACACTAATATGAAGAGAAGAAAGAGAAGGGGTTGAAAATGTGGGAAGAAATGGTGAATAAATAAGGGGTTTTATAATCGTAAATGACCGTGAAAAAGGGGAAAAATAAAAAAGCAAATCGGACTTTGTATTACAGAAAAGCTATCGGACTTCGTTATTCGGAAAAGCTATTGTTGGAGTGGTCCTTGTGGCGTTTTTGAGCAAAAGTTAAACCAATTTCCAGTACAAAATTTTTTTTAAAGAAGAACAGAGAACAAGAAAATGTAACCGACAGGGGGAAATGGCGTAGCTTTGAGTTCATTCTTTACCAGGTTAACATGTCTTCTTTCGTGCGGCGTCCAGGTCATCAAATATCTCCTTCAATTCTGTGTAAAAACTCTGCTCCGAAATCTTGCAATCGTCCGGGAATCACTAATTTATACCAATTAAAATCATCTTGATACTGTATGCAATTTTATTTACTTTGCTACTTCCATCCTCCGAATTTCTTAACAACTTCCACAATATGTCTACACATTAAAATCAGATCAAGACTAGCTATTAAGTTTTTTTTTTTTTTTTTTTTACGTCTTCATCAGATCACGTCTGCCTTAAGCTTCCGCTATCAAGAGACCAACAAGAAACGAATAGAAAAACAAAAAAGAGTTACGATTTTAGTATTTTCTCTGCCGTCGAGCGCTCATACCGCTGCGGCGGCACAATTCATGTCTGAGGGACCGAGTGAAGCGCGGCGAAACTCAAAGTCCCGCTACATCGCCCCCTCGACTGTCACGCTAAAACATTTAGCGTGGCAGGCTAGCAAACCTAAAAGTCAATACACGTATATTTTCATTGGAAAGGCCACGTGCATCCATAGGGGATAATCTTTACCAACACTTACTTTCTAAACCTATATACTAAATACAATTATTACAGTTTTGATCCTTTTTACACAATTAATATATATGTACATACAGTTTGTTTGAACAAGCTGTTCGTCAGCGCAGTTAATGTTGTGCGCTTCCAGCGTTGGTTTCCCAATGTATCTCTGGCAGCACGTAGTCTTTGCGCATGCGCAATAGCATCACTGAATTACGTGTGCGGCAGTTTCAAAATCGCTGTGTTGTGACAATCTTGCACAGTATTCACTTTCACATAGTGTTCATTACAAGTTGTTATTCCAGCATAAATGGCGTGTTAAGTTCGGTGACACCATAAGACTGAGCGTGTGCGTGATCTGAAGCAACGTCCCTGTCTTCTGTTACGACACAGCACTCCAGGTCCTTGTGCGTTTTCATGACTATTGTTCCCGGGGCATATATGGTCGATGTAGTTTTTAGCCTCCACATCGCCTACGACAGGTGCTGAGTTTATTGTCTCCAAAGCATCTGAAGGCCGGCCAGGAACAACGGCGTCGATGTCCGCAAAGGTAGGTGTTTCACCACGTTGTTTACACTTGCCAACGTTCATTTTCAGTGTGAAAAATCCTCATTATCGTCGAAGTAAATTGCAGTTTATATCGATTTACAAACAGTTATTTGGTTTATGCACCATAAGTTTCACAAACAACACAAAATTCGTCGTTTATAATGTTCACAGTTTAACACAGTTTGCAACACTTTTTGCCACATTTACATTTTAACAGTTCAATTTGTCCAAGCATGTTTACATCGTTAATTATGAAAGCTTACATTTCGTGGTCACATTTCAAAATATTTTGACAACATGCAAAGTTTTAACACATACACTTATACATATAAATTTACAAGAATATGCATGTCAAATATTTACACTAAAAATTATACTAAGTCCCATTGGCTACTTTCTTTTATTGAGTTTTTAATTAATTTTTTTTCAGGTTTGGGCGTGCAAAGGGATATCAGACTTAATACTTAAAGCACGGGCTTTCCTTCATTTATTATTTATTTATTTATTTCTTTTGATTCCGTATCTTGGCTAGTGGTTGACCGGGCTTGTAATGCCATACTCAATTTTCTTCATGTCTTTTAATTCATACCTGAAAGTTTACTGTCACATAATATATTCTTACACTCCATAAACAAACAATACCCAGCTGCTGGAGGTGGTAGGATAATGGAGA
Source organism: Schistocerca serialis cubense (assembly GCF_023864345.2). Taxonomy (NCBI): domain Eukaryota; kingdom Metazoa; phylum Arthropoda; class Insecta; order Orthoptera; family Acrididae; genus Schistocerca; species Schistocerca serialis. The sequence continues at coordinate 47,354 of NW_026047620.1, read as the reverse complement.
AAGAAAGAAAGATAGACTGGAAGAAAACTATTCACTACCTATAAACTACCAAATCCTACAGCTACTACATAAAAAGAGAACACAATACATTATGTGTGAAAGGAGGTGCTTACAATTTACCAAATCATGGGTAAATGTAAGTGTCCTTACGTCAAGTCTGTGTAGCGTAACATCATGACAGATTCTCTGTTTGTGTTGTGATTGTTCATATGACTTAGTGTATTATACCTTAACAAATCCTTGCATGAGTGAATCGCCTATCTGCTCAGTACTTCCTCAATATCTCCACTTCTTGTGGATACCGTCTATACAAATGGAAAATGTATCTCAGAGATTGTCTCTCTCATAACGTGTATTATATAATGACATATCAAATTTGCTCTCAAGAATTCAACCATGAACTTTCTTCTACTTTAATGAAGGTTAAACATCATGTATGTTGTGTATATATATATAATTTCTTTCTATAAAACATAAATAAAGAACATAGTATTATAATTGACAGTAAAATGCCTCTTTCTCAGTATCCGTTGCTGAACGTTGGTTGCACCGGTGGTCACTGCTCCTTTGCACTGACCTTGCATTACCTGAAAAGTCAATTGTTGTCTTCAAAGTAGCTGTAATTTTGTCATGTGTTCGCTAAATGGAGGTGGTGCACGAGTCGCAAAAACGGCCTTAATAACTCTCCTATCTTTTGCTTCCGCAGGGTTTCCTGTCTTGTGTAAATATAATAAAGGCTAATATGGCACTAAATTTCACTTTCGTAAAAAAAAATTTTATACAAATGTATTCACATGAGGGCTGTGTAAAAACTATATTTCAACTTAAGTTCCTTAAAATATCATTCTCCTGTCTGAACACGAACTATAAATGTTTTCTTCCACACAGTGGCTTCACAAAACTTAACGAAAGGTTACCAAGTTACACTTCTGCAATAAATTAAAGCTAATATGTTTCCAAGCTACATTCTTATTACACTTATTTCCACAGCTGTAATCATCATTATGTTCACTCTGCTTTTCTTGCATTCGTTCATTTGAAGGGCACTGTAAATAGATTCATCTTTAACGCCTTGTACTCACGTGTTCTAAGTCATCACAAATGTTTTCTTTCAAACTGAAATTCTTATGTAATCTTTATATATAATCATTATATATATATATATATATATATATATATATCCTTATACATTAAACATATTCCTCATCAAACATTAATGTATCACATAAGTGGGGCCATTTGGCACTTCCATTCTCATAAAACTCTAATAATATTTTCCTCAAATAATCTCTTGTCTCCATCAACTACTTCACAGTAACTTACCTTCTTATATTAACTTAAATATTAACTCATTCATACTGATCATTCATTCTTACGTCCTCATTCATTCTGCTACATACCTACGTCATTACTGATCTCAATAGCTATTATCTCCTGTCATTAAAGTGCCTTGAAATAACTAACTAATTGTTGATTCACCTTATAATTTACAATTAACAACAAATGTAACCTGCGTAGACCTCATTCCTATATGAATATCTTTTCTCATTCAGTAAGTGTACTCACCAGGGTTTACATTCTCTTCATAACTATGTGTACAAGTGTAACTGCAGCATATAATTTCCATAAATTAACGTTTGTGTTTTTAGGCTGTATAACTTAATGTTCGTGTATTCAATACAAATATTTAAAACCCGTTTTCACAGCAACTTGCTCATGTTCAACTTAGTTGTCATTATATTATGTTGTTTTAGTGCACAAAGGGTTTCAAATGTCTGTCGGCTTGTGAGATAACGGGTATTCTAGGGAGTAACAACCTGGGTGAGGTATGCTTGCTATTCTGAAAGGACGTTGTAGACTTGGGATGTGACCGCAAAAGAACAAGGTCATCAACCTGATAGGTTTGTGTATTGTGTGTTCTGCTGTCATTTTGTCATCGTACCTGAGGAAACAAACCGTCTCAGCCGTTGCGCTCTTACAACACCTCACGACCGAAGCACGAGCGCTTAGCTCGGTTGTCAACTGTTTTCCGTCGTCTGCTGTGTTTGGCCGGGTTCATTGACCAGCTCCACTATGTTTACATTCCGGCCCGTTGGCGCCCACTCGTCAGCTGATGGCGCGCCGCAATTGTTATTGCTACTTCGTGGTGGGGAGTGCATGACTGTGCTGGGGAACGGCGGCGGATTCCGTGGAGGATTATGATTTGTCATGTGTGAATTTTGTGTGTTCCACATATTCTGTCGGTGATTGTTTGGATTGTTATTGTTTTGATGGTAATTATGTCTGTTATATGGCATGTTCCCGTCAAAGTAGCCCGGGTTGTACCGGTTATTCTCACGTCTCCTATTGCGGTTGTTGTTGTACTGTCTGTGATTTTCATTTTGCATGTAGTTACCATTTTGATATGGGTGATAATTATTGTTGTTATTATTATTCCACGAATTTCTGCGGTTGTTCCTACCGTCATACACGTTTCCATTTGAATATGTTTCGCGCGCAGGCATCGTACTGTGTCGCGGCGTGGAGGGATGGTTCCACCAACCACCGTCACTACGGTTCCTTTAGGGTGGGTGCTGATTTTGATTACTAATATGAGTAAAATTTGAATGGCGTGAATCGCCTCTGTAAACTACGTCCATTTGATCTAAGAAGTTTAAGAAAGTCTTAATGTCACTCTCCGGTACTCCTATTAATCTGTCTCGGTATGGAAAGGGTAAGTGGCTCTTTAAAGTGTCAATTATCGCTGGCAAGTCGGCTGGTTTGGACTAGTACAGTGTCTTGTCTAGGTACCTCTCAAAGTATTGTCTTAATGTCTCTTTTTTAGGGTCACAGGTCTCGGGGTTGCACACTTCTCTCCTTAGACTCTGTTACTCATTCTCGGACCAGAATTCGTCCAAGAAGGCTTGTTCGAACTGTTCAAACGTAAGGCACCGCCGTTTCATAGCGGCACCCCACTTAGCTGCTCGTCCTCTCATGAAATTGGCGACATATCTGATTTTATCAACTTCTGACCAACTACGTGGAAAAACACCGTCAAATGATCTAATAAACACAATAGGGTGGACTTTGTGCTTGTCCTCACTGGAAAATATCAGGAAATACCCATGTCTTACAAACGTGTCATCGGCCATGCCGGTTGACATAACTGTATTGACGTAGTTTGTGTCACTTGCTACTCTAGGTGTCGTACCGTAATATTGCTCGTTTGGTGGAAAAGAAAGCGGCCCATTGTAATTTTGACTAGAAATAGGTGATTCCACAATAGGTGTTCTGTGTCATTAGCCATGGTTTTAGCTGTTTTGTCATTCCCTGGCGATGCATTTGCACCAATCGCCAAACACGGCACAACATTGTCTCGTAATTCTGTCACTACGTCTTCTATGTTTTGTCTCGTCTTTAACATGTGTCTTTGTTTTTGAAAGTATGTCTTTTGTAATTGTATCAAGATTTTTGTCCAGATAGTCGTCACACAATTTACATTCATGTACAATTCTCTCGGCCATGTTTGTGTCGTTGTTTAGTGTGACGCGAGGTCCGCTCGGTCTTCTAATTTTTCTATCTTTTCTTTGAGGTGGGTTTGTTCAAGAACTACCATTGTGAGTTGTTGGGTAATATTTCCCACTTCTTCAGTCAGCTTTTCTTGAATGGAGCTAGCTGAAGTGTGGACCTGAGCTAACTCTACCACATGGGTGTTCACTTCCTGCTGCACATTAACTACACTCCTGGAAATGGAAAAAAGAACACATTGACACCGATGTGTCAGACCCACCATACTTGCTCCGGACACTGCGAGAGGGCTGTACAAGCAATGATCACACGCACGGCACAGCGGACACACCAGGAACCGCGGTGTTGGCCGTCGAATGGCGCTAGCTGCGCAGCATTTGTGCACCGCCACCGTCAGTGTCAGCCAGTTTGCCGTGGCATACAGAGCTCCATCGCAGTCTTTAACACTGGTAGCATGCCGCGACAGCGTGGACGTGAACCGTATGTGCAGTTGACGGACTTTGAGCGAGGGCGTATAGTGGGCATGCGGGAGGCCGGGTGGACGTACCGCCGAATTGCTCAACACGTGGGGCGTGAGGTCTCCACAGTACATCGATGCTGTCGCCAGCGGTCGGCGGAAGGTGCACGTGCCCGTCGACCTGGGACCGGACCGCAGCGACGCACGGATGCACGCCAAGACCGTAGGATCCTACGCAGTGCCGTAGGGGACCGCACCGCCACTTCCCAGCAAATTAGGGACACTGTTGCTCCTGGGGTATCGGCGAGGACCATTCGCAACCGTCTCCATGAAGCTGGGCCACGGTCCCGCACACCGTTAGGCCGTCTTCCGCTCACGCCCCAACATCGTGCAGCCCGCCTCCAGTGGTGTCGCGACAGGCGTGAATGGAGGGACGAATGGAGACGTGTCGTCTTCAGCGATGAGAGTCGCTTCTGTCTTGGTGCCAATGATGGTCGTATGCGTGTTTGGCGCCGTGCAGGTGAGCGCCACAATCAGGACTGCATACGACCGAGGCACACAGGGCCAACACCCGGCATCATGGTGTGGGGAGCGATCTCCTACACTGGCCGTACACCACTGGTGATCGTCGAGGGGACACTGAATAGTGCACGGTACATCCAAACCGTCATCGAACCCATCGTTCTACCATTCCTAGACCGGCAAGGGAACTTGCTATTCCAACAGGACAATGCACGTCCGCATGTATCCCGTGCCACCCAACGTGCTCTAGAAGGTGTAAGTCAACTACCCTGGCCAGCAAGATCTCCGGATCTGTCCCCCATTGAGCATGTTTGGGACTGGATGAAGCGTCATCTCACGCGGTCTGCACGTCCAGCACGAACGCTGGTCCAACTGAGGCGCCAGGTGGAAATGGCATGGCAAGCCGTTCCACAGGACTACATCCAGCATCTCTACGATCGTCTCCATGGGAGAATAGCAGCCTGCATTGCTGCGAAAGGTGGATATACACTGTACTAGTGCCGACATTGTGCATGCTCTGTTGCCTGTGTCTATGTGCCTGTGGTTCTGTCAGTGTGATCATGCGATGTATCTGACCCCAGGAATGTGTCAATAAAGTTTCCCCTTCCTGGGACAATGAATTCACGGTGTTCTGATTTCAATTTCCAGGAGTGTATTTGAGTTAACTGATTCTCACATCGGGTGATATTGTTTTCTGTTTCATGTGTGAATGTAACCAAAGTTTCTTCCTGTTTAGTGACTCGGTCGGACAATGTCTCAAATCGCTGGCTGAGCTGTTGAGTGGTGTTATTTAATTCTGTCATCTGTTTTGTCGTTCGTACAAAATTTTCGGTCATAGTATGGTTTAATATGTCAATTTTCTGACTAACGTCTCGTTTCATGTCTGCAAATAACTCTAATAGTCGGTCCAGTTTGTCAGTTTCCTGTGTCCGATTTGTGTCATATTGCTGAATTTGTCTGATATTCGGTTCTGACATTGATGTTAAGAATGGCGCTGACGGTCTAGTCTCGCGTCCATTCCACATTTCGTCATTTAAAGTCGCCATCTGTGTATTATCACAAATGTTGCGAGTTTAAGGCAAAATCATTGCATTGATCTGTGAACTCGTCCATGGGCGAAACGATAAAATACCTGACGGCTTACCAGAGAGGACATTATCATCGTTGATAAAGAACGTCCGTCCTCAGAGACCAAAAACAGGAAAAGTCAACGTAATATTGGTAAACTGCAGGAGTATCCAGGGCAAGGTTCCTGAATTAGTATCTCTTATTGAAGGAAATAGTGCGCATATAGTATTAGGAACGGAAAGTTGGTTAAAACCGGAAGTGAACAGTAACGAAATCCTAGTCACAGAATGGAATATATACCGCAAGGATAGGATAAACGCCAATGGTGGAGGAGTATTTATAGCAGTAAAGAATTCAATAATATCCAGTGAAGTTATTAGCGAATGCGAATGTGAAATAATCTGGGTTAAGTTAAGTATCAAAGGTGGGTCAGATATGATAGTCGGATGCTTCTATAGACCACCTGCATCAGCAACCGTAGTAGTTGAGCGCCTCAGAGAGAACTTGCAGAACGTCGTGAAGAAGTTTCGTGATCATACTATTGTAATAGGGGGAGACTTCAAGGCCCGCATCTCGTGGTCGTGCGGTAGCGTTCTCGCTTCCCACGCCCGGGTTCCCGGGCTCGATTCCCGGCGGGGTCAGGGATTTTCTCTGCCTCGTGATGGCTGGGTGTTGTGTGCTGTCCTTAGGTTAGTTAGGTTTAAGTAGTTCTAAGTTCTAGGGGACTGATGACCATAGATGTTAAGTCCCATAGTGCTCAGAGCCATTTGAACCATTTGGAGACTTCAATCTACCAGGTATAGAATGGGATAGTCACACAATCAGAACTGGAGCCAGGGACAGAGACTCTTGTGACATTATCCTGACTGCCTTGTCCGAGAATTACTTCGAGCAGATAGTTAGAGAACCAACTCGTGAAGCTAACGTTTTAGACCTCATAGCAACAAATAGACCGGAACTTTTCGACTCCGTGAATGTAGAAGAGGGTATCAGTGATCATAAGTCAGTGGTTGCATCAATGACTACAAGTGTAATAAGAAATGCCAAGAAAGGAAGGAAAATATATTTGCTTAACAAGAGTGATAGGGCACAAATCGCAGAATATCTGAGTGACCACCATCAAACGTTCATTTCTGAGGAAGAGGATGTGGAACAAAAATGGAAAAAATTCAGGAACATCGTCCAGTACGCCTTAGATAAGTTCGTACCGACTAAGGTCCAAAGCGAGGGGAAAGATCCACCGTGGTATAACAATCATGTACGAAAGGTACTACGGAAACAAAGAAAGCTTCATCATAGGTTTAAGAGTAGTCGAATCATAGCTGATAAGGAAAAGCTGAACGAAGCGAAAAAGAGCGTAAAGAGAGCAATGAGAGAAGCATTCAACGAATTCGAACATAAAACATTGGCAAACAATCTAAACAAGAACCCTAAAAAGTTTTGGTCATATGTAAAATCGGTAAGCGGATCTAAATCCCCTATTCAGTCACTCGTTGACCACGATGGCACCGAAACAGAGGACGACCGAAGAAAGGCAGAAATACTGAATTCAGTGTTCCGAAACTGTTTCACTGCGGAAAATCGTAACACGGTCCCTGACTTTAGCCGTCGCACGGACGCCAAAATGGAAAATATTGAAATAAACGATATCGGAATTGAAAAACAACTGCTATCACTTAGTAGCGGAAAAGCATCCGGACCAGACGAGATACCCTTAAGATTCTACAGTGATTATGCAAAAGAACTTGCCCCCTTTCTATCAGCAATTTATCGTAGATCGCTGGAAGAACGTAAAGTACCTAGCGACTGGAAGAAAGCGCAGGTCGTTCCCATTTTCAAGAAGGGTCATAAATCAGATGCGAATAATTATAGGCCTATTTCGCTTACGTCAATCTGTTGTAGAATAATGGAACATGTTTTGTGTTCTCGTATTATGACGTTCTTAGATAATACAAATCTCCTTCATCATAACCAACATGGATTCCGCAAACAGAGATCATGTGAAACTCAGCTCGCCCTATTTGCCCAAGAAATTCACAGTGCCGTAGACACTGGCGAGCAGATTGATGCCGTATTCCTGGACTTCAGGAAGGCATTTGATACGGTTCCGCAATTACGTTTAGTGAAAAAAATACGAGCTTACGGAATATCGGACCAGGTTTGTGATTGGATTCAGGATTTCCTAGAAGAAAGAACACAACATGTCATTCTTAACGGTTCGAAATCTGCAGATGTAGAGGTAATTTCGGGAGTACCGCAGGGAAGCGTGATAGGACCTTTATTGTTTACAATATACATAAATGACTTAGTTGACAACATCGGTAGCTCCGTGAGGCTATTTGCAGATGACACGGTTGTCTACAAGAAAGTAGCAACATCAGAAGACTCGTACGTACTCCAGGAGGACCTGCAGAGGATTAATGCATGGTGCGACAGCTGGCAGCTTTCCCTTAACGTAGATAAATGTAATATCATGCGCATACATAGGGGCAGAAATCCATTCCAGTACGATTATGCCATAGGTGATAAACCATTGGAAGCGGTAACGACCGTAAAATACTTAGGAGTTACTATCCGGAGTGATCTGAAGTGGAATGATCACATAAAACAAATAGTGGGAAAAGCAGGCGCCAGGTTGAGATTCATAGGAAGAATTCAAAGAAAATGTGACTCATCGACGAAAGAAGTAGTTTACAAAATGCTTGTTCGTCCGATTCTTGAGTATTGCTCATCAGTATGGGACCCTTACCAGGTTGGATTAATAGAAGAGATAGACATGATCCAGCGAAAAGCAGCGCGATTCGTCATGGGGACATTTAGTCAGCGCGAGAGCGTTACGGAGATGCTGAACAAGCTCCAGTGGCGGACACTTCAAGAAAGGCGTTACGCAATACGGAGAGGTTTATTATCGAAATTACGAGAGAGCACATTCCGGGAAGAGATGGGCAACATATTACTACCGCCCACATATATCTCGCGTAATGATCACAACGAAAAGATCCGAGAAATTAGAGCAAATACGGAGACTTACAAGCAGTCGTTCTTCCCACGCACAATTCGTGAATGGAACAGGGAAGGGGGGATCAGATAGTGGTACAATAAGTACCCTCCGCCACACACCGTAAGGTGGCTCGCGGAGTATAGATGTAGATGTAGATGTAGATGGAGGGAAACACGGACTTTCTTGTTGGTTGAAAGATGAATCTACTTCACTTAACTCATCTGCCGAAACTATCTCTACCTTACTGCGTTCCATTGTAATAGGATGTGTAATCGTAAGTCAAAAAGGGAAAAAAATATAAGTCTGATTAATAAATATTTGGCTCAAATTTAGGTTGAAATATTTTCTCGTCAATTAAATCATTGCTCTATTGCAAACACTGGTTGAGAAAGATGCATCAGGGCGAACAAAATGTTTCGTAACAAATGACTGGCGGTCAAATTCACGATCTTCATATGCTACAACAATACTACAATTACCACAAACTACAACAGAGATAGATAATTTTGGAAAAATCTAGAAGAAAACTACAGGATGCGTGGAAAGGGAAAAATGGATTCTGCAGTTGGCTATTGAATGTTTGAATGAAACATAATTGTGTGACTCACCATTAAATTTTCTGTCCTGCAGCAGCTGGTCAAACACTTCTGCGTAAATCGTATTCGTCAAAATATGGGTTTTCTTAATACATCTCCATCGGATAATCACCAAAAGGTCTCAAAATAACAATTTTGCATCAATATATGCCATTAAAAGAAAAACAGATTAAATTAGTTACAAAAATTCTTTACAATATTGTTGTATAATCATTCGCTTAGGTACAATAAAGTTGGTGTTTTAGTTACCCTTTAAACTTCAGGATTTTTGGTTATTCTCTGTTTGGAAAAAATACAAATTAAAGTTTCAAATTTGCTCAAAAACGACACATCCGAAAATTGCGTCCTGTCACGTTCGCCAGTTGTAGTGGTTAATAAAAAAAGAAAAATATGGAGAGAAGAAAGAGAAGGGGTTGAAAATGTGCGAAGAAATGGTGAATAAAAAAGGGGTTTTATAATCGTAAATGACCGTGAAAAAGGGGAAAAATGAAAAGCAAATCGGACTTTGTATTACAGAAAAGCTATCGGACTTCGTTATTCGGAAAAGCTATTGTTGGGGTGGTTCTTGTGGCGTTTTTGAGCAAAAGTTAAATCAATTTCCATTACAAATTTTTTTTTAAAAAAGAACAGAGAACAAGAAAATGTAACCGAGAGGGGGAAATGGCGTAGCTTTGAGTTCATTCTTTACCAGGTTAACATGTCTTCTTTCGTGCGGTTTCCAGGTCTTCAAAAATCTCCTTCAATTCTGCGTGAAAAGTCTGCTCCGAAATCTTGCAATCGTCCAGGAATCACTAATTTATACCAATTAAAATCATCTTTATACTGTATGCAATTTAATTTACTTTGCTACTTCCATCCTCCGAATTTCTTAACAACTTCCACAATATGTCTACACATTAAAATCAGATCAAGACTAGCTAATAAGTTTCTTTTTACGTCTTCATCAGATCACGTCTGCCCTAAGCTTCCGCTATCAAGAGACCAACAAGAAACGAATAGAAAAACAAAAAAGAGTTACGATTTTAGTATTTTCTCTGCCGTCGAGCGCTCATACCGCTGCGACGGCACAATTCATATCTGAGGGGCCGAGTGCAGCGCGGCGAAATTCAAAGCACCGCTACACAGGGTGTCGTTTATGTTGAAGCATTTGGCAGCACTGGGGACAGGCAAGACTGAAATACGTCTCACTCGACCTAAGCTGTAGCTGAAATTCTGAAAGGTGATCCCATTTTTATGACGTACGCACTTCTATATCGTTCGTTGATGCAAATATAGAGTATAACGCCCAATAAAAAATATAAACAAATGCAAGTAGCGACATAACGGTAGTAAGACATGCGGCGTACGCTTCTAATAATGTACTCTTTGTGTTTCATTTTTATTGGGAAGGGTAAAAGTATGTACCTTCACCGAGTCACTAAAATGAAAAGCGTTGAGACTTTATATTGTAAATTTTGTACAGCGACTGAAATGAGAATTGTTATACCATGAAGCACCTGTCCAGTTCGATCAAACTTTTTGGATATGTTCACCACATAACAGTATTAAGTGAGCAAACCTATTATACCATTCCGGACTGATGCCCATTATCTATATCAGTACCTGGTATGTTCTCTACAGGCACGAATAAATTTTGTTTTCGACGCGGAGTGAAAGAACAGCCGTACCTGTAGACCACGAACACTGCTGACGACATACTGGTATGGTTGTGTGTGGCTTTCCCTTGCATCCCAGACATGTACGACGTGAGCCACACGGGGGACAGAGCAGACCAGTCTAACATCCGTAAATTCTTCAAGCTATGAGATATGTCAACCGTATTCTGGGATCTTGCGTTATCCTGCTTGAATTTGCCATTTGGTAACCAGGTTATGAAGAGTGTGACATTAGGGTTTTCTAGCCTTACTTCACTGATTACCAATTCAGTTCTGCTGTCATATCCAGCAGCCTCTCCCCCCCCCCCCCCCCCCCCTACCCCGCATATCATGTCTGAAGGGGCAGGAGAGATATTACGTATCAAAATTAAGTACCTTACTTTGGTTCAGATATGCAAACCTTCTCATGGGTGAGGCCTTCTTCAGTACTTTAGCAAAGGTGTTAAGCAGGGAAGTTTACTAGGGATTACCGATAGTTTGTCGTACTATATAAATTATATAATATGGCCATCCTAGTATAATACTCCTGCCACTTTCGAAATATATTCTGTCTGGCCACGTCAGATGTCTGTCCTCCAGTGTTAATGAAGAATTTAAATGTATCGATAAGTGCAGTATATTCTGTTACCGGTCTGTTAACTTACATAGTCTCAATGGATTATTTAAGTTGTCCATGAGAAATGGTGCTAAGGCAGTTGCGTAAGTCTGCAGGAATTTGTTTAACATAAGGAGGCATAAGACTTTTGCAGCTAGTCATATACCAAAAGCAGTGGTACTGGACTTCCAGCGTTAGATTGACATAAACGTTATCCTTGGAAGCCCAAAAGCAAAAAATTATGATTAGCAATATCAGAAAAGGGAAATCTTGTGTTGTTTCATTTCAAGAGTTTTGCTGGCTTTAAGCCAAAAATGATAATGTATATAACTCCTCTTTAACATTTCTTTATTCATTAAAATGTGAAATAATAATACACTGTTGGTATATAAATTTTTATATTTCTCTATGAATGGTTTGTTCCTTTTTGCCTCTATTTGCTCCCTTTAAAGTGATCTCTTAAGTAATTTTTGTGGGCATTTTCTTTTTCAGACATTGCACGAAACGACTAATTATTATGAAGAGGATTACATGAATTACGGTGCGGATTTTGGATATATATATAACGGAGACACTACCGAAGCAAGTGTTATTAAGCGTCTCTATCCGAGTACGGAAGAAACTGTACTCAGAAGCTCTGGTGAAAACTTACTCATTACAAGTGGAGAAGAGTGGGATTCATATTCCTTCACACAACGTGTTTCATATGTGACAGGTACGTAATTTACTGCATCTCAGCGACTGTAGACTGTTTAGGTACAATAATATCCTCAAACAGATACATTCTCTCACTGAATGTGTATGCATAGACTATTAAAAACAAAATACATCCTTACATTTTGTAGCAACGGAAAGTGATATCCTGTTCATGAAAAGAATAAAAATAGAATTTTGTCTGTATAAATATGTTATCTTCCCATAAACTACATGTGATGAACGTATGTTCTACTCATAAGTTTTCTTCCTCTTTACTTGAATCCTGTAAGAAAAAGACAATACTCCCTGTTTACAAGCTAGGGTTTACCATTCTTATAAGAATGAAAGAAACGTCATTAATTGAAGTAAACAAATCAAACATGTCACTTTCAAGACACGTAGGTGAGATCTACAAAGCTTAAAAAATGGAAAAATACTTCCACACATTGCTGTAGGTGATGAGAGGTACATGAGATGAATGAGAGATTAAACAGCACTATAGAAAAATTTGCATTACCTCCATGTAACATCTATAACTGTGCTTTTGTGTTGAAATTTAAGCTCCCTTTATGTTTAGCAAGTATTTTATTTTTATGAACAGCCCATTCGTTTTCTCCAAAAATAGCGATTGATTCTGTTTCTAATCGTATGTTTGTCGCAAGTGAATTTAAACCATCCACCTCCCTCAAATATGTTTCTACACTGCTTGCAAATAAATTCACTTGTTGAGTGCTACACTTCCCAGCCATAGATGTGTTTTTCTTGCAAACCAAATGTAGTGCTGTCCTGAAATTTGTTGTACAAGTTTTACTGCCAACGTTACATACTTTTCCACTGGTTAGGACGTATAGTGACCGTGATAGAGGACACTATTTACAGCACAACTGTTTATTATTCACCTACCTTCGAAACGAATGCAGTGAACGAGGGTGGTTTGAAAAGTTGTCGGAACGGAATAGAAAAAAGTACATCACTGAAACTATTTTATTTTTCAATGTACTCTCCTTGTACATTAATGCACTTGGTCCAACGATGTTCCAGTGTCTTGACCCATCTCAAAAATGAGTTTCCTCCAGGTCTGGAAAATAGTTGTCAACTCGGGCTATCAATTCTTCGTTTGAAGTGATACTTCGTCCACCAAGATAAATTTTCAGTTTTTGGAAGAGATAGAAGTCTGACAGAACCATATCAGGTGAATAAGGCTTGTGTGGCAACATTTCATACCTTAGTTCGTGTAATTTTGCCATGGCGACGGCACATGTGTGGGGGCACGCATTGACTTGATGGAAGATGACTTTGTTCCTCGCTAAACCTGGCCTTTTTCGCTTATCTTTTGTTGCAATTTGTCCGGGAGGTTAGCGTAGTATTCTCCAGTAATTGTTTGCCCAATGGGGAGACGATCTACAAACAGAATCCCCTTTGCATCCCAGAACACTGAAACCATGACCTTTCCCGCTGAAGGAATTGTCTTTGCTTTCTTTGTTGGCAGAGAATCAGCATGTTTCCACTGCTTTGACTGTTGTTTTGTCTCTGGGGTATAGTGGTGCACCCACGTTTCATCTGTGGTCACAGAACGGCGCAAAAATTCTTCTTCGTTGCTCCTAAAACGGGACAAACGTTGTTCCGATATGTTCATTCTTGTGCGTTTCTGATCCAGCGTTAACAGTAGCGGCATCCATCTTGTAGGTAATTTTTTTCATTTCCAATTATTCAGATAAAATGTGATACATCTGAGCCGTGTGTCGGCTCTCAACATATATCGCGCTGTAAAATTGTTCTGACTGCTTCCATTCCAGCGTTAATTGATTCTTTCATATTTATCGTTATGCTGCGTACGATTCTGTTGAGATTCCCCTCTGGCCGCGTGTCTGGTCTTATCGATCTTCGAGTCGTTGCTTCCTGTTAGCCTTGTGTAAGGGGATTAGATCGTTGGGGGGATGGCCGGTTGGTTGCCTAGCGGTGACGAGTCAAAAATGGTTCAAATGGCTCTGAGCACTACGGAATTTAACATCTATGGTCATCAGTCCCCTAGAACTTAGAACTACTTAAACCTAACTAACCTAAGGACATCACACACATCCATGCCCGAGGCTGGATTCGAACCTGCGACCGTAGCAGTCGCGCGGCTCTGGACTGAGCGCCTAGAACCGCTAGACCACCGCGGCCGGCTGGTGACGGGTCAGTCGGTCGGGTTTTTAAAATCGGGGATTAGACAATGTCGTAGTTGAGACCGCGGCGTGGCGTGGCCGTTGAGAGTTGGCTGTTGTTCCGAGAAGCCGCGTGGTTTATCCTGGCGGTGCGAGACGTGTGGGACGAGTTGACGGGAGAAGGCTGTAAGCTCTTGCTGTGAACACCCGGGGGCCACGGCTGTGGTTCCGACTCACTAATTCGTGGGAACGGCAACGGACGTCTTTAAATTTTCCGTCTGGAGGCGGGAATGACGGACTAGTAACTCGCCTAACCTGAGGAGTGGTATTTCACCGGCGTGGGTGCAGAGAAGACGAGGGCTGCGGTGACAGAGCGCGTGGCTGCGTGACTGTGCCCGGTTGGGTTCGCTGGCGACGCGGACACGGTCGGGTGTGAGGAACCTTTGCGTCGGAGTTCACCTGCTGTTTCTCTGATAAACTGCAAGTTAAGTTGGTTAAAGGTTTAAATGTTAATTGAAGAATTTTGGTTTGTGCAACCAGCGTCTCTCCTGCCTTGTGGCCTCCTGCGTTCGGGTTTCCTGTCCCTGTCGCCGGTGTAACTATAGACAGTGATCTTTTGGCTCCTTATTAGTAGTGCCTGGGAGGAAGTGTATTTTTGGGCAGGGATTGTGGTTCCTGATTTGATTCCTCCTCCTCCCCTGGCCTCCCGTGAGGTCGATGTGATTGCTGAATGTGAGGCGTTGTGGTTCTGTTAGTCCGCTTCTAGCCTGAGCATCCTTCGGGAGACAATTGTGGCCGCCCTTACACCCGGTCGGTTAATTATTTCCATCCCAGGACATTTTGGTGGCAGGACATGGTATTAAAGTTGTTAGTTATTGTAAAATGTTAAATGGTCGTGTTTTACTCTGACTGTTTTGGCCACTGTTTAGAAAGGTTAAGTTTCCCTTTCATTGGTAGGTTTTTAAAATTACGTGGCATTAAAATTGGTAGTTATTGTAAAAGGTGAATGACTGTAACTTTACTTTGATTGTTTTAATCTACTTGGCATCCTTTGAAAATGCTGGTTCTGCCTCCCTGTCAGCGAGCCCTTATAATTTAATATCTTGTTGTGCCAAAGTTTAAAAGAAGTTGGCTCCCTACATGTTCGGTAGCGAAATTGTATGCAAATTGGTGTTTTTTTTTGTTTCATTACTTGGAAAGTTATTTTTGTTATTAAATGCTTTATCAAAGTCTGTTTTAAGTAAAATGGCTTGGCTATTAACGGTAAAATAAAGTTTTTAGTTTCATTACTTGGAAAATTTTGATTTGTTATCAAATGTTTTATCAAAGTCGGTTATAAGTAAAATGGTTTGGCCGTTAACTGTAAAGTAAATTGTTTTGAAAAGGCACTCATGCCTGCTAGCTTTTTTGGATCTGTTACTACAAGACTTTTAATGGTTGAAGTAATCAATAAAGATACTGTAAATAGTAACTCTACAGTAACCAACTAATTTTGGCCCCGTTTCCGAACTGGGGGTTTTCCTTCAATAATCGTAACACCCGTCTCAATACCCTTTCAGATGACATCTGGCAGGTGTGAGCAATTTCACGCACTTTCAATCGGCGATCCTCCGTCACCATTTCGTGCACTTTTGCAATGATTTCTGGAGTAGTGAGACATGTTGGCCGACCACTGCGCGGATCATCGTCTAAGCTCTCCCTACCAAATTTAAATTGATTTGTCTACTTGGCGACAGTTGAATATGAGGGAGTAGAGTCCCACAGTGTATTCTGGAAATCGGCACGAATGTCCTTGGCTTTCATACCTTTCTTGACAAAGTACTTAATCACTGCTCGAATCTCGATTTTTTCCATCTTCGCAAATCACTACGCGGGAACAGCAACGGAGCCACGTCACCGTCACAGCTCTCTTCCGTGGCACGTGTTTATGGGCAGCAGTCCAGTGAATGTCACGTGAACAAGTCGTTGCGCTAGCGCTGACCTCTCGTAGTGATTCCGAGAACTTTTCAAACCACCCTCGTATTTTATACATATATTCTGGTTATCTTATACGTTACACATAGGCAGGTAGGTAATCTTGTTGGAAGCCCTGCTACACGCGCAGAAGTACAAAACAATGTTGTGTTGTACTGGCTGACACAAGATCTTAGTAAACGGCATTTGGGTGAATATTCATGTTGTTCTCTACATACTGTACTGAATAGTGTTACGTTCTTCTAATGCAAATGAACACATTTCACTCATAGCGAATTAACAATGCTTCTATGTCCTTGTTATGTTATGTTATGTTATGTTATCCGGGGACCTAGAAATGACGGAGAGGCTCAGTCCCCGCCGCAGCCGCAGTGGTCTACAACCCCACGACGACTACCGCAGTCCACTTCACCCCTCCGCCGCCCCACACCGAACCCAGGGTTATTGTGTGGTTCGATCCCCGGTAGACCCACCACGGAACGTCTCACACCAGACGAGTGTAACCCCTATGTTTGCGTGGTACAGTAATGGTGGTGTCCGCGTACGTGGAGAACTTGTTTGCGCAGCGATCGCCGACATAGTGTAGCTGAGGCGGAATAAGGGGAACCAGCCTCCATTCGCCGAGTCTGGTGGTAAACCATCCACGACTGGCCGGCTCACCGGACCTCGACACAAATCCGCCGGGTGGAATATACCTTCATCGGAATAAGAAATCCTGAGCAGGAGGACACTTTCATTAGCAAAACCTTAGTATCGGAATTGAGAAAGAAAAAGCACTAAAGCTTGAGTTACCGTGAAATTACCAGAGTAATACAGGAACAAAATCTTTTAATTACTTATTAAAATTACATCCTACAATGGAGATCAATAAAACAATTGTGCCAAAGGCGTCGTCAATAATGAAGACATCATCTCCATTTGTACAAACATGATTATGGGCACAGGGTAATTGCGAACAGTTTAGCACCAGTACTTCACCTATGAACTATCGTGACGAGAGTGTGAAAGCACTAGGGCAGATGGTTTCGCCGAGAGAGGGCACTTGTGAAATGTGCCAGACACTGGCGCATATTAAAATCCATGGATACGTACACAAGCGTATCAAAATCATTAAAAGTTGTGCTAATTCAAACCTTCTGTCTTAATAAATGAAACATCTCAAACCATTTAAAAACATCTATGTAAAATAGAAAATATGGAACCAATTTAGCTGTGTCCTAGTGTCAAACAGATGAAGCTTGCGCTATGGAACACCTCTCACGAGAGAGGGCACTAGTGTAATGTGCGAGAATCTCGCGTAACGTAAGCGGTAAAATACATACTAGCGAAAACATTTGGTTGTTTTCACTAGTATGTATTTTACTGCTTACGTTACACAGCCATCGTGGATTTTCCGTTGCCCTATAGTGCATATTATACCCGGTTTACGTTACCGCTGTTGGCGAATGACGCTTCGTCGCTAAATAGAACGCGTGAAAAAAAAAATCTGTCATCGTTCCGTAATTTCTCTTGTGCCCAGTGGCTCAACTGTACACAACGTTCGAAGTCGTCGCCATGCAATTTCTGGTACATAGAAATATGTTATAGGTGCAATCGATGTTGATGTAGGGATTCCTGATTCTCACGCAAATTGTCTGCTAATGATGTGCGGATTAGGCGTGACAGCAGGTAAAACACCTACTTGGGCATCATCATTTGCTGCAGGTCGTGGTTGACGTTTCACATGTGGCTGAACACTTCCTGTCTCCTTCAATAACGTAACTATCAGGCTAACGGTCCGGACACTTGGATGATGTCGTCCAGGATACCGAGCAGCATACATAGCACACGCCCGTTGGGCATTTTGATCACAATAGCCATACATAAACACTATATCGACCTTTTCCGCAATTGGTAAACGGTCCATTTTAACACGGGTAATGTATCACGAAGCAAATAGCGTCCGCACTGGTGGAATGTTACGTGATACCACGTACTTATACGTTTGTGACTATTACAGCGCCAACTATCACAAAGCGAAAAAGTGGTCCAACTAAAACATTTATACTTCTTTACGTACTACACGAATATGTAATAAAAAATGGGGGTTCCTATTTAACAAGAACGCAGTTGATATCCGTTTGTCCTATGGCAGCGCCATTTAGCCGGCCAACCATAGCGCCATCTGGTTTCCCCTTTCAAGGTAGACGATTTTCGTTCCTTGTAGTTTCTTCGTTTGATGCTTATTTCGGGAGATTTTAGGCCCAGTCACTATCAATGGACCACTCTGTATATATATACATATCTGTGTATGTCTGTGTGTGTGTGTGTGTGTGTGTGTGTGTGTGTGTGTGTGTGTGTGTGTGTGTGGTTACTGCTGTTACAATGACATTTTATGAAGTTTTAAGTGAGTTTGAACGTGGTGTTACAGTCGACGCACGAGCGATGGGGCACAGCATCTCCGAGGTAGCGATGAAGTGAGGATTTTCCCTTAAGGCCATTGCAAGAGTGTAACGTGAATATCAGAAATCCCGTAAAACATTAAATGTCCGACAGCACTGCGGCCGGAAAAAGAATCTGTAATAACGGGACCAACGACGACGGAAAAGAATCGTTCAACGTGGCACAAGTGCATCCCTACACCAAATTGCTGCAGACTTCAATGCCGGGCCGTCAATAAGTGTCAGCGAACGAACTATTTAACGAAATATCAACGATACAGGCTTTCGGAACCGAAGGCGCACTCGTATACAGATGTTGACGACCTCATGAATCAACGGATCCTTGTTGTAAGCAGGGAACTGTCCAAGTTAGTGGAGGCTCTGTAATGGTGTGCGGCGTGTGCAGTTTAAGTGATGTGGGAACCCTGATATGCTTTGATACCACTCTGACACGCTGGCCAGGGTGGCCGAGCGGTTCTAGGCGCTACAGTCTGGAACCGCGCCACCGCTACGGTCGCAGGTTCGAATCCTGCCTCGGGCATGGATGTGTGTGTGCTGTCCTTAGGTTGGTTAAGTTTAAGTAGTCCTAAGTTCTAGGGGACTGATGACCTCAGAAGTTAAGTCCCATAGTGCTCAGAGGCATGTGAACCATTTTGAACTTTGACACGAGACACGTACGTAAGCATCCTGTCTGATGACCTGCGTCTGTTCATGTCCATTGTGCATTCCAACAAACTTGGGCAATTCCAGCAGGACAATGCAAAAGTGTGGCTCCAGGAGCACTCTTCTGAATTTAAACACTTCCGTTGCACACCCAACTCCGCGGGATGCCTTACAATGAGCTGTTCAGAAGAGAGCTCCATCCCCTCTTACTGATTTATGGGCAGTCCTGCAGGATTCAGAGTGTGAATTCACTCCAGGCTGTGGCTAAGCCATGTCTGCCGGCCGCGGTGGTCTAGCGGTTCTAGGCGCTCAGCCCGGAGCCGCGCGACTGCTACGGTCGCAGGTTCGAGTCCTGCCTCGGGCATGGATGTGTGTGATGTCCTTAGGTTAGTTAGGTTTAAGTAGTTCTAAGTTCTAGGGGACTGCTGACCATAGATGTTAGTCCCACAGTGCTCAGAGCCATTTGAACCATTAAGCCATGTCTCTGCAATATCCTTTCTTTCAGGAGTGCTAGTTCTGCAAGGTTCGCAGGAGAGCTTCTGTGAAGTTTGGAAGGTGGGAGGCGAGGTACTGGCAGAAGTAAAGCTGTGAGGCGGGAGAGTGAGTCGTGCTTGGGTAGCTCAGTTGGTAGCGCACTTGTCCTCGAAACGCAAGGGTCCCGAGTTCGAGTCTGGACCCGCCACACAGTTTTAATCTGCCAGGAAGTTTCAAAAACGCCTTTATTTTAATCATTGCCACTCCAATTCACGTATCATGTCTGTGACATTATCTCCCCTGTTTAGCGATAATACAAAAGGAGCTGGCCTTCTTTGTACTTTTTCAATGTCATCCGTCAGTCCCACATGATGCGGATCCCACACCGCACAGCAGTACTCCAGAATAGGGCGGACAACCGTAGTGTAAGCAGTCTCTTTAGTAGACCTGTTGCACCTTCTAAGTGTTCTGCCAATGAATCACAGTCTTTGGTTTGCTCTACCCACAATATTATCTATGTGACCGTTCCAATTTAGGTTATTTGTAATAGTTATCCCTAAGTATTCAGTCGAATTACAGCCCTCAGATTTGTGTGACTTATCACATAATCGAAATTTAATTGATTTCTTTTAGTATTCATGTGAATAATTTCGCAGTTTTCTTTATTCAGGGCCAATAGGCACTTTTCGCACCGTACAGATATCTAAATAATTTTGCACGTGGTTCTGATCATCTGATGACTGTACAAGACGGTAAATGTCAGCATCATATGCAAGCAATCTAAGACGGCTACTCAGACATCAGCCGAGTCCATGCCACGCCGGGTTGCAGCACTTATGTGTGCTCGCGGCCGCCCTACACGATATTAGGCAGTTGTACCAGTTTGTTTGGCTCTTCAGTGTATGTCCACAGTAATGCAGTGTCTTAGGTGGCGCGCTCACCTGACTACATTTTATTTCATGATCACCTTTTTCAAAAACATAATCCGGTACAGCCATTCTGTCGGTGTGTCCCAGGCGAATATCAACACTTCTTTTTGTTGTTCCAACATAAACCTTACCGCAACTACATGGAATCCTTACGGAGGTAACGATCGCTATGTGTACCTTTCCTACCCTCCCATATATCTTCTGACCTGAGGTCCCATCTTCAATGTTATTACTGTAAGATCCAAAAATTAAGCAGTCCATTACTCTATGTCTCCATAGTACACTGTGTGTTCGGATAAATACTATTTAAATGCATCAAGAAACCATTCAGTTCCTCTTCACAGTGAGTCCATATCACAAACGTATCATCCACATACCGATACCACTTCAAAGAACTTTAACTGGCTGACTGCAGCGCCTGCTGTTCAAAAAATTCCATAAAAATATTGACAACAACCGGACTTATAGGCCTTCCCATTGCCACTCCTTCAATACCTTGGTAGAACTCATTGTTATCCTGAAAATAAGTCGTGGATAGGGAGTGTCGAAACAAGGCTACTATACCAGTAGTAAACGTGTCAGCTGTGGAAGAAGGAGCTTCGTTAATAGAAACCATGGTGAACAGGGATACCACATCGAAACTGCAATGATTATCACTTGGGCTGATAGTAATCTCCTTCAGGTTTTGGATAAACTGCATAGAATTTTTAATGTGATGATCAGTTTTTCCGACAAACAGTTCTAACAATGCCTAGGAGCCAATGATCGGCACACCGCAGAAAATGTTGCCTGCAGCTGTCACCGAAACGTCGGGCGGAAGATGTTCTACCGTTCGGCCACGGCCTCTTGGCCCGGAAGTTTTAATTAACGACGTAATGAAGTTCTTCAGACATGTTCAGGATATGTACGTGGAAATTCGTGGAGAAGAAGAAGAAATGGCCGTTATTCACACGAAAAGTGTTGGAAAAAATGTTAAAAATCGTTCAGCAGACAAGGTCGCACAAAATGTTTTTCATTCGACACTACCGATTTCAGAAGTCTTAGCTGTCATCTCCATGTCTTAAAATTTTTTTCTGTATTAAAACATATTCGTCATGCACAAGAAGGTTCAACGTAAAATCAACGTCTTTTACTACAAAAAATGTTGAAGACTTGAAGATGAGAACTAAGACTCCTGAAACCGGTTATCTTGAATTAAAAAAATTGTACGATCTTGGCGTTTGAATGGTTTTTAACAATTAAAACAGATCGCCCCTCGATGCTCTCATTATTGGAAAAATGTAGGAAGCCTGAATCCGAGGCTGAGTTTGAAACATTCTGCTGCCTGTATTACTTCTTTTCCGCGATGGAGACAACAAGAGTGAGGTAATATACAGTAGCTCGAGACGTATACAGATGTCACACAACCTGTCCGTTCTCCCTTAGCTCACAGGCTTGGGAGAAAACGCCAAAGAACTTCTCAGACATACCACTAACAGCGTAATAGTTCAGGTTAGTTCATACGGAAATGTCACAGGGACGTTCAGTATGTGTAAACCGATATCTGTAGAAAACAAGAAAGACGGTATGTTGAAATTTCCTGGCGCATTAAAATTGTGTGCCGGACCGAGCCTCGAACTCGGGACCTTGGCCTTTCGCGGGCAAGTGCTCTACCAACTGAGCTACGCAATCACGACTCACGCCTCGTCCTTACAGCTTTACTTCTGCCCGTATCTCGTCTCCTACCTTCCAAACTTGAAGACTTCAGGACGGTATGTTATTACACAAAATCTGTGGGGCAAAAACCAATTATCAATAAGTGTGCTAAGTTTTTAACGTATGTTCATGCAGACAGAAGGAGTAGGATAACAGAACTCTGGTCGTGTAAAAAGGACATAGAGGCAGTCAGCTCGCCTTACTAGGAAGACTTGTGAAAAAACAACCAAGGGCCTGTGGTAGATGTTAATAATGTTGTGACAGTTCAACGTCACTGAAATGAAAAAGTTGCAGCGGCGGTCGCCATATATAAGTGAAATTCTCTAAGGCAGAAGAAAACTTGACATTTCACTTAAAAAACTTATCTGAGTGCCAAACGTGGCCCCGGTAGTACTTATTTCAGTTCTATTAGTCGATCTCCTTCCCCCCAATTCCTCTGACCATACTCCCACCCTGTCTCTGTCTATATCCTCCTCTTTCCTTGCTATATCGATCCCTTTATGACCCTCTGTTTGTGCCGTACAATGATATCATTTTGTAGATACATTCAACAGTATATGTGCATACTGTCTCATAAATACGTTACGCATAGAGATAATATCAAAGAAATTGTAAATTCAGACGTCATGTACGATTCGGTACTTTCTCACGCATCTATGTTTTTATGAAGTCATATGTCCTAACTTTGTGCCGTACAATGTCACAATTTAGCACGTATATTCGGTGCTATACGCAAAAACTATCTGTAAAATGTGTCACGAATATACGTAATAGTACAGCAGTAATCAATTAAAACGTCGTGCCTGATGCCGCAGTTTTACTGTGTGAGCAGCGAAAACGTAGTGAGAGGTACACTGTTTTCCTTTCGTCATTTCGTGGGGATTTTCGTACACGTTTGAAATTGTGTGTAAAATTTGTTGCAAATCGGTAAGCGATCCCGTACTAGACATTGCGTATAGTACCACAGTATACATTGTACAGGGGATGGGCATAGTAATGTCAACACTTTACCTAGTTGGGCGATGGTTTATTAATAAGGGTTGGACCCCCATTTGCCCATAATAGAGATGTGATTCTTCTTGAAGTTCTGTCATATAATGATTGCATGGTCTCTAGTGGAATGTTGTGCCGCTCTTCTATTATAACCTCTTGTAACACCTGTAGTGACGAGGGGGGCGGAAATCTGCTCCATAGTCTGCTCTCCAATACCGCTCACAAGGGTTCCATAATGTTCAAGTCCGGGGACTGTGCTTCCCAGGGAAGACGCTGCAGTTCTGTTGCATGCTCCGCGATTGTACTGTCCTGGCTGTGTGAATGCGTGTGTTGTTGTCCCGAAATATGGCATCATTGTTGAGGAACAACCTTTGAATCACGGGATACGACTTATCACCTAAAATGTTCACATAATCGTTGGCTGTAACACGGAGTTTGTTTGGGAACAGCAGAATGGAATGATATGGCAGCTCACAACATCACACTTCCACCTCCACGTTTAGCCGTTAGAATTAAGGAATCTGGATTGTAGACTTCTTTTGGTGTTCTCCAGATGTAAACCCGGTCGAGGATTTATGCTCCTGACACCATGTTTTACTCTCCTGGTCCAGTGAGTTATTAATAATAAATGTAAAAATCATGCACGATGCATCTCAGTGTCTACGACCTCATATGTCCTGAAATGGGTCGCGAATAGAATTAGAGATAAATGATTAGTAAATTAAAACTTAATGCCTGATGCGGAAATGGAAACTTTTTTGCTTTCGTCATTACGTGTGAGGGATCAGCGGGAATAACTTTCGTATGTGCAAGGCTCTTTCCATGTCGCCAACAACTCTCGTTCCCAAGCAATGGATGAATATAATCTGTGTATCTGCGCTTTGCGACCTACACTTATTTTTCCCTCGCCTTTGATGGGTATAGGTGGCTCTTACACTCACAGCGATTCTTTCCAGACAGTTAATGATACACTATGTGATGAAAAGTATCAGGACACCTGTGTGAAGACGACTTGCATGTTCGTGGCGCCCTCCATCGGTAATGTTGGAGTTCAATATTGTGTTGGTCCACCCTTAGCCTTGTTGACAGCTTCCATTCTCGCAGGCATACGTTCAGTCACGTGCTGGAAGGTTTCTCGGGGAATGGCAGCCCATTCTTCACGGGGTGCTGCAATGAGAAGAGGTATCGATGTCGGTCGGTGAGGTCTGGCACGATGTCGGCGTTGCAAAACAGCCCAAAGGTGTTCTATAGGACTCTGTGCAGGCCAGTCAATTACAGGGGTGTTATTGTCGTGTAACCACTCCGCTACAGGCCGTGCATTATGAACAGGTGCTCGATCATGTTGAAAGTTGCAATCGCCATCCCCTAATTTCTCTTCAACAGTGCGAAGCCAGAAGGGGCTTAAAAAAATCAATGTAGGCTTCTGCTGTGATAGTGTCACGCAATACAAGAAGGGGAGCAAGCCCCCTCCGTGGAAAACACGTCCACACCATCGTCTACGAATTTTACTGTTGGCACTACACACGCTGGCACATGACGTTCACTGGCCATTCGCCATACCCTGCCACATTGTGTACCGTGATTTGTTACTCCACACAACGTTTTCCATTTCTCAATCGTCGGATGTTCACGCTCTTTACACTAAGGGAGGCGTCGTATGGCATTTACCGGCGTGATGTGTGGCTTAT
Organism: Schistocerca serialis cubense; assembly: GCF_023864345.2. Classification (NCBI taxonomy): domain Eukaryota; kingdom Metazoa; phylum Arthropoda; class Insecta; order Orthoptera; family Acrididae; genus Schistocerca; species Schistocerca serialis. The sequence continues at coordinate 22,274 of NW_026047620.1, read as the reverse complement.
GAGTAGCCGCTAGATCATGAGATCCAAGTTTTCTCATCTCCCGCTTAACTGTCATAGTACGTGCAGTGGATCCCGATGCAGTTTGGAATTTCTGTTGATGGCCTGGATAGATGTCTGCCTATTACTCATTAAAACCCTCTTCGACTGTCGGCGGTCTCTGTCAGTCAACTGACGAGGTCGGCCTGTTTGCTTTTGTGCTGTACGTGTCCCTTCACGTTTGCACTTGACTATCACATCAGGAAAAAGTGGACCTAGGGATGTTTAGGAGTGTGGAAATCTCAGGTACAGACGTATGACACAAGTGACACCCAATCACCTGACCACGTTCAAGGTCCGTGAGTCATGCGGAGCGCCCCATTTTTGCTCTGTCACGATCTGAAACGAGTACTGAGGTCGCTGATATGGAGTACCTGGCAGTAGGCGGCAGCACAACGCACCTAATATGAAAAAAGTGTGTTTTGTGGGTTGTCCGGATACTTTTGATGATCTAATGTATGTGTACCAAGTTTGGTTGAAATTGGTCCAGTGGTTCCGGAGAAGATGGGGAAAATGCACATACATACACATGTAGATAAATTTTTATAATATGTATGAATATCTTTCTTGTGACATGATTTTGCTGGAATACGGTGTCCCTAGCTACGGTAAAGTTACGAGTGAAAATTCCATAATAAGTCGTCTGGTAGTTTTAGAGATTAGAGTTCAGGTAGATAGACGGACAGGAAGGTCTTAGTAAAACTTGAAATCGCAATTTTTTTTCGTGATCTGATGATGAACTAAAGTCTATACGGTGCCCAAAACTTTGCTGAAACGACTTAGGAAAATCACATGGAAATTTGTCTAGTAGTTTTGTAGATTAGTGTGTTCAGAAACAAACAGATAGACACTACGGTTTTATAGATTTTTTAGTGGTATACAGGGTGAGTTATGTAAAACCGTAACACCCCATTTATAGCGGCTAGACAAGTCGAAGCGCGGTTTTCGGCAAATGTGAGAGCGTCGAGGAGAAAGTATTTAGTTTGGTCAATGTTTATAGCTTTGGTATCAACGGAGAATTAGAAGCAAGTACTTCTCTTTAAATATAACTAGATTCGGCATTTCCTGTCAGAAAGGTCACAGCTCATAAGAACTGACTGGAATTCCTCGAGGAGAACGGAAGCGATATCTGGCGTTTCCCAAATCACGATGTTCTTAGCGTATATAAACGAGTTAGCAGACTTTCTCAGCAACCGTCTTAGGTTACTTGCAAATGATAGTGCCACTTACTGTCTAGTAAAATCATCAGAAGATCAAAACTGACTTAAAAATGATATAGGCAAGATATCTATATGGTGCTAAATGTGGCAGTTGGCTCCAAAAAATAAAAGGCGTGATGTGGCCCAAGCGAGAATGAAAAGTAATCTACTAATCACAAAAATTTAAAGGCCATCAGTTCAGCTAAATACCTGGGAATTACGTCTACTAACAACTTAAATCGAAAGTATCATGCAGACAGTGCTGTGAGGAAATCGAACGAAAGATTGCGTTTTACTGGCAGAACACTTAGAAGATTGAAAACAATCCAATAAAGAAGCTACCTGTAGAGGAAAGGTGCCTAATATGAGACACACTTTTGTAAACCCATTTGAAAGACCTAAAAGTAAGTGCAATTGTATTTTTATGATGGTAATAATATCTTGCGTTATTTAATTTTTTCATAGAATTATCGTATTTGCAATCATAAACAATCTTTCAGTAATTAAATCTTCACAAACATGGCATTTCGTAGAAATGAGATCAAGGTTTGCTAATCTGAGACAGTAACAGGATTTTGCTTTAATTATTTTATTACAGAATAATGACATATGAATATACAATTTTTAAATGTTCAATCATTTCTGTTATCCTTCACTCATTTCACACTACTTAGGTTTATATTTACGACATCTGGGGCAAACAAAATTGTCTTCTGTGACACGGCAATCTTCATGAGCCCAGCGATAACATTTCATGCACTGTGCCCATTTCTCCCCGTCTTTGTCTTCACGAAAGCGCCCAGTACAGAACAGACACTCCGCATCATCATCAATGCTGTCTAAATCCCCACTGTCATCAACATTCTTCTGCTTTAGGTCTACGATTTGAAGATTTTCCACTCTTCTCCTCAAATAACTTTCTGGCTGCTTTCTTAGCTCCAACCTCTGATTTCTTCTGTTTAGATTCTTGAAATTGCTTCACATACGGAGTCGACGTTATATTTGACTATCTCCAGGTGGTTTTGCGATGTGTGGGAGAGGTCTGATGTCTGCCGGGCTGACAGCTTGACCATCACCATCAGTAGTTTCATTTTCGGTTTTGGCATCTCTTTCTTGAAGAGCGGCAGCATAGCGATGAATTGAAAATTCATGTTCTGCGAAGATGTTAGTGTTGCATGGGATGAGACCTGTTTTTCTGAAGGCATTCACAGATGCTTCCATTGCTGCTGCTCGGTTGTAAGTTGCCCCAAATAACCTGGCTGTTAATAATGGCGTGATAACATGACCTGGATTACTTGCCAACCACGTTACTATCTCTTGGGCATAGTAGGTTTTCAAAGGCCCCATAAATCCGACGTCAAGTGGCTGCATTTTATGCGTTGAGTGAGATGGAAAACATACAATATGAACATTGTTTTCGCGTGCTTTGTCAAACACATCGAGATTCTTTGTGTGGGAATAATGACCATCAAGAATCAAAATGTCAGGTCCATTTGAAGATGGCTCGACATGACTCACAAAATGATCAAACCACTGAGTAAAAATGAGTGTGCATGCAGCCACTTGGATGACAAGCTGATATTGATCCTGCAGGTGCACCGTCCATCAATTCCTGCTTGATATTCTTCCTTGGGAAGACTATTAGTGGTGGAACGTAAGTGCCAGCTGCATTCATACACGTTACAACTGTGGTGAGATTTCCCCTTTCTGCTGAAGTCAAGGCAGCAACTTGTCTCTTCCCTTTCCTAGTAATAAACTTGCTGTGTTTGCGCTGCAGTTTCGTCAACATTGAAGACTCGATGCTGGTTATGGTTGACTTCAGATAGCACAGATTCGTAAATATCAAAAAATCTCCCCACATTTTCTGGAGTTAAAGCTTTCACTCTTTCTGCTGCAAGACCCTGAGGAGTCTCCATTGATAAAATGGGATGTCTGTTAAGGAAAACTCGGAACCATTTCTTTCCTGCTGAAGCCTTTTCTGAATTGAAGGGATTCTTCAGCCTATTTCTGACAGCTAACAGGAAGGCCATGCTTCGTATGTCCTTACATTTAAGAGCATAAAATCGCTCTTCCATTGCAAGGCAGTATTTCACTTGCCAACATTTTACTACAATAAATGATAAAATATTGTTATGTCGTGATAGTATTGCGTACATTACATATAACAAATCGTGAGAGAACGACTCCCCCCAATATGCGATAGATATCGTAATATGCGAAACTGTGGCGTATTTGGATCCCCATACTCTCGCATATTAGGAATTTCGCCATGTTACACAAAGAATCACGCACTTGCTAACAACGTTCGTTGGAAAATGAACCTAAATGTCAATTATTGTAGGTAATAGCGTCACAAATAACATCAATAAAAGAGTGCAGTAATATCCACTCACCACTAAGCTGAAATATTGTCTTAACACAGATGTCGCAAAAACTCCAAACACAAGAAATTTTGTATCAACCTCTAGGTACTGTGTCCGGCTCAACTAAGGCATCGTACTCGCTGTGTCGCCGTCTGGCACGCAGTAGACGTGTTTAAGAAACTCTCCGCCAGAGTGCAACCCCTAACATGAGCACAGTTGGGGTGTCTCATATTAGGGAACTATCGCATAGTAGGCACCTTTCCTCTACTACGCTTGTGCGTGCCCAGGGTACTACTGTGCGATATGGAATCCTTACCAGACGGGACTGACGGGGGACATCGAAAAAGTTCAGAGAAGGGCAGCTCGTTTCGTAGTACAGGGGAGGGAGTGTCACGGGCATGATGAGTGGGCTCGGGTGGCAGTCATGAAAGCAAAGGTAATTTCGTCACGAGAAATTTCAGTCATCGACTCTCTGCAACGAACGCGAAAATATATTTTTGACTCACACCTACATTTGAAGAGACGGCCGTCGTAATAAAATAAGAGAAATCAGGTCTTGCTCGCAAATATTTAAGTGTTTGTTTTTTCCGCGCGCCGCTAGACGGTGGAACGGTGGAGGAATAGTCTGTAGGCCGTTCGATCTACTCCCTAGCAGAGTAGTCACGTAGATCTAAATGTGGATTTAGAGGTTCTAGCAAGGAATAGAACCGTACAATAAATATCCGAAGGAAACTGACTCGATTACCAAAACGAACTGATTTTAAAAAGGCACTTAGAAAGTACCGATTGAGTAACGTATTCCGCACAGTAAAGAATTTATTGGCTTGCGCAGAGTAGAGGTATGGTAGAAATTGTGTAAGGTCCGTTTAAAAATGTTTGCGATTACATCGAATAAATGCCTGAAATGGGAATGCATACTTTATTCGAATCGTCGTGTAGCGTGTTATAACTGGTGTGCTTACTCTGTGTTATTGTTTGAAAAAACTTTATACGAACTGATTGGGCAATGCAGCTCACAATACCAATAAAGAAATACAGTAACTGCAAATTACATTCAGCCCCTTAGGCACTGAATCACCTGGCTCTGTTCAAAACTCAATAACTTTTGTCTCTGCGCACATAACAAATAAACTGAACTGACATACCTCTAAAGCAGCAACGGAGTAACGCGATATATTCTGATCCCTCATAAAAAATTATAAATATGGTAGCTACAGGTTCAGCAGTGTGCAGTACTGGCCATAAAACCTTGAAATGCACATGAAATTCTTTTGGTTGCTAAATGAAAACATTTAAGGAATATCCAACTTCTTTAAAAAAACATATGACCTACCCAGGTGGTACTGATTGTGGTGAATGAATAACACAGTTTTTTTTAGCAAAATTATATTGGAAGTTAAGTTTGTCTTTTCAAAAACATCTGATTACTTAAGTTACATTACTCACAACTGATTCGCAAACAATGAGATTTGAACAGCAAGTATCATCTAACGTCACTAATCCTATATAAATGCAAATTACATATAGCTCTGTTAATAAATCTTAACGACATTACGAAAGTGAAATATCTAACTAGCCTTCTTATAAAATGTTAACTTATACATTCTGGGGTTATTCAACAACTATAAATTATCAGCCAACTCATCTATACTAACGTGCTGGCAAAAACAAATATCACAATTATTTAAAATCTTTACCTTACGTGCATGAAAACTTTTGCTTCCATGTTCAACAACACTGACATACCTACATCAATCTAACACTTGGTGGCTTCACATAGCACACCACAGAAACTGCCTGCTCCATCGTCTTTTCTCACAGACAGCTGCCTACAAATGTGTGCCAAGCGCTCTCTTACTCCAACACCACAGTCTAAGACCAGAAGCGGTATCTTTGGCTCTGCGGTCGTGCACAGTCGGCTATCTGATTTATAAAGCCTACAAGAGACATACCTCGTTTTCAGTATCAGAGTTTCAATTTGGTTGCCATTAACAGCTTTTCATATTCGGGTGCCACATACAAGTGTGCGCCACAGTAGACTCCTTTCAAATTTGTAAATAATAATAACAACACATTGTCATTCCACGTTACACTTCGACTTACTCTTAAACCTCTGCAATGTGTGATACTTAGATTTTAGCCTCTTTCTGAGCTTACTATCTCACTCATTATACAGGTAAATTGACCAAAACATCGTTGACATGGCCTTGATCCATCATGATGATATGCATAGAATTTCAGCATGAAATAACGTGTAAAAATTGTGCTGTGATAGGTTGTGAGGCGTGAGTGGATATTGTAGCAACAACCTTTTACTATGTGAAATAAAATCTTTGCAAAAACGTACTCTGCACTGGGTATAAGCTGAAGGAGGTTACTCTGTTTCCGATAGACTGACCTTGTATTTACAAGGATGGAGGCTCCAATCTTCATCTGGTCCTCCTGATTTAGATTTTCCATGGTTTCTTTACTTTACTTCAGGCAAAACAGGCGATAGTTCCCATTTTGTCCAGTTCTTGTCACACTACACCTGTAGGTATATACGGTAAATGTCTGAACTATCAATTGTGTTATTGTTATTATTGTTAAATTGCAACCTGACCAGTCTCCTAAAAATGATCCACGCATTACTGAACGTGATGGTATTACTACTAATGCGTAGCACATATCTACCAACACTTGGGAGAGGTCACCAACTGCATCTTCCTGCGTGAAAGACTGAGTGATTTGTAATGTTTCCTTTGGCATGGCACTGGAAGTCTTCTCTTGAATAGACGGTAACTTGAAAACCATTTACTGTGATTGTATACTAGTATGGCATCAGTATAGCTGGAATTATAAAACCGCACAGTTTCATTTTTCCTCCTCTCTTATACTCTCATGCTCATGAATTAAGGATAATCCTGATAAATGGTGAAACAACACTCTGGTGGGCGTTTTCGGGTCTACATTACCTCGCGGTATGACCATACGGTGCATTTGACCTCCGGTCGTCGCACGGTGGCTCTGGCAGCAGTCCACATACACAGAGGTGTGTTGGAGCATGTCAGAGTACGGTGCAGCGAGTAAGTGTGCAGACGTTTTCAACCGTGCTACTGCTCACTGTGAGTTGAGAATGACTCAAAGAACACATATAGATGACGTTATGAGGGACAGAATACTAGGGCGACTGGAGGCTGGTCAAACACAGCAGGTCGTAGCACGCGCCCCCCGTGTGCCACAAAATGTGAACTCAAGATTATGGCAGCGATTCCAGCAGACAGAAAACGTGTCTAGGCGCTACAGTACGGGACGTCCACAGTGCATAACACCACAAGAAGACCGATATCTCACGATCAGTGCCTGCAGACGGCCACGGAATACTGCAGGTAGCCTCGCTCGGGACCTTACCAGAGCCACTGGAACAGTTGTCTCCAGACATACAGTCTACAGACGACTGAGCAGACACGATGTATTCGCCCGGAGACCTGCAAGGGGCAGTCCACTGACCCCTGGTCACAGGAGAGCCCGTAAAGTCAGGTGTCAAGAAAACAGTTCACGGTCATTGGAACAGTGGTCCTAGGTTATGTTGACCGACGAGTCCAGGTATAGTCTAAACAGCGATTCTCGGCGGCTTTTCATCTGGCGTGAACCAGGAACCAGATACCAACCCCTTAATGTCCTTGAAAGGAGAGCCCGTAAAGTCAGGTGTCAAGAACACAGTTCTCGGTCATTGGAACAGTGGTCCTAGGTTATGTTGACCGACGAGTCCAGGTATAGTCTAAACAGCGATTCTCGGCGGCTTTTCATCTGGCGTGAACCAGGAACCAGATACCAACCCCTTAATGTCCTTGAAAGGAGAGCCCGTAAAGTCAGGTGTCAAGAACACAGTTCTCGGTCATTGGAACAGTGGTCCTAGGTTATGTTGACCGACGAGTCCAGGTATAGTCTAAACAGCGATTCTCGGCGGCTTTTCATCTGGCGTGAACCAGGAACCAGATACCAACCCCTTAATGTCCTTGAAAGGAGAGCCCGTAAAGTCAGGTGTCAAGAACACAGTGCTCGGTCATTGGAACAGTGGTCCTAGGTTATGTTGACCGACGAGTCCAGGTATAGTCTAAACAGCGATTCTCGGCGGCTTTTCATCTGGCGTGAACCAGGAACCAGATACCAACCCCTTAATGTCCTTGAAAGGAGAGCCCGTAAAGTCAGGTGTCAAGAACACAGTTCTCGGTCATTGGAACAGTGGTCCTAGGTTATGTTGACCGACGAGTCCAGGTATAGTCTAAACAGCGATTCTCGGCGGCTTTTCATCTGGCGTGAACCAGGAACCAGATACCAACCCCTTAATGTCCTTGAAAGGGACCTGTATGGAGGTCGTGGTTTGATGGTGTGGGGTGGGAGTATGATTGATGCACGTGCACCCCTGCATGTCTTTGGCAGAGGAACTGTAACAGGTCTGGTGTATCGAGACGTCATTTTGCACCAGTATGTCCGCCTTATCAGGGTGCAATGGGTCCCACCTTTCTCCTGATGGGTGATAACGCACAGACCCACAGAACTGTTATCGAAACGGAAGATATCAGGCGAATGGAGTGGCCTGCCTGTTTTCCAGACCAAAACCCCATCGAGCACGTCTTAGATGCTCTCGGTCGACGTCCTTGCACATCTTCAAACCGCTCGAACACTTCAGGAACTCCGAGAGGCACTGCTCGACCACCTGATCCAGAGTATGCCAACTCGTGTACGTGTGCATGGTGATCATACCCCATATTGATGTCGGGGTAAATGCGCAGGAAACAGGGGCGTTCGGTAGCACATGTGTATCGGAACGGTTTTCTCAACATATCACCAATACCATGGACTTACAGATTTGTGTAGTGTGTGTTCCCTACGTGACTATGCTATTAGCGCCAGTTTTGTGTAGTGCCACGTTGTGTGGCACCACATTCTGTAATTGTCCTTAATTTGTGGGCATGAGTGTATTTAAAGCGATGCCAAAAGTCGTACTTAGGTGTCCATGTCCCTTGGAACATCCATTCCAGTCCGTACCATTGCTCCTGGGTGAAATACACAAGTATATTATTTTTCTGTTTTTAGTGTGAAACAAGTTTAATTTTCGTGACAGCTGCCGTTCCACAGTTAGTTACGTAGAGCAGTGCCTTGTTTGCCTTGCTCCAGTCGACGCCTCGCTGTGTGGCGTAACTCGCGCGCCGTTACTGCTGCAGCGTTCACGTCTCGTTGGTTTCACTGTTTAGCCTGCCACAATATCACGTGCTCCCATGGCACGCTGTGTTGGAGGCGCTTGTAATTTCCAGATGTACCAATTCTCGACGCCTCTGAGCTCCGTGATTCACACACTGCCGCTCTCTAGCGGAATTAGCCTCAGATCTTACAATTGTTTATAACACTTGGCTTCATATTCATATTAAGTGACCTTGAACAAGACATGTAACTGACTGGATCCCAAACTCGTAGTCCTCTTAAAGGATCACAGGAAAACATTATTTTATCCTGCTTAAGATTAGAACATTGTTCTAATGGCTAAAAGAAACAAAACATTTGTAACAGGAAATAAGAACAATACATTCCAAAAGATAGTGGTCTTAATTGTATCCACTGGCAGTGTCCTCGATCACAACATAAAACAGTCGATGACGAAGAAAAGAAATAAAAAAAACTACAACGATGAACCACGAAGGAATTATCCGAGTGGGACGGAAATGGTGGATGCAATGTAAATGTACAGGCAAATAAGTGACTACAATTCCAGAAAAATAGGATGATTTATTCAAGAGAAAGAACTTCAAAAACTAATCGAGTCAATAAGGAATTGGTGTACATGTGGGTCTTATGAAACTAGGTATTTGTCCTGGCACTGACTGACAGAGTTGTTGGACGTCATTTTGAGGATATCATACCAAATTCTGTCCAATCAGCACGTTACATGGTAAAAATCCCCATGTAGTTGGAGGGCCGTGCCCTTAATGGCCCAAACGTTGTTAGTTGGGGAGAGATCCAGCGACCTTAGCAGCCAATGTAAGGTTTGGTAAGCACATCAACGAAAGGGGTCCTGCTATGACATAAAATGATGTCCCAGACCAATTCTGATTGTCGAGTCATATGGACGCTGTCTGGAGTGTATTCCAGGCGTGCATTCACTGGTCATTAGGGCTCAGTTTGGAGAGGGACTCATCACTGAAGACAGTTATAGTCCATTCAATGAGATTCCAGAGTGAATGTGCCCAAAGCCACTGCAAATGGGCTTGTTTGTGTACAAAGGTCATGCTAGTAGGCATAAGTGGTGCTGTGAGCTCAGCCCTCTTTCTGTCAGCCACCTATTAGTGGTCTTTGTGGTTACTGAGGCAGCAGGTGCACATTGGATCAATGACAATGTTAAATCTGGGGCTAAGACGAGTGCTCAGTCCTCTTGCTCTGTCAGCTCTCTAGGCCGACTGCTTGCTTTTTGATGCCATGTTCTCTCGTGGCTCACCCATTTCTGCCAACATCATCGAATAGTGATATCACTCCTATTCAAATGTCAAATGATTCACCAATTACTCCAAGCAGGTTCTTTGAGCCCAGCCATACGTCCTCTCCCAAATGCTTACATCTCACGTATATTGTCCACACATCTGTCGGCAAGGCATAATTACTGTCCAACTGAGTACACAAAATGAAATTCGTGAAGATCTTGTACCTTGGTATTAATAACTCCCCTGTTTGTTATGCTTGCCCACAGCACAATTAATCTACACTGCAGTGTCACATTTCCATCCACCAGCCGCCAAAGTTTACTATTTTGTATCTTTCATCAATGCATGCATGAATATAAATTTGTAAGCTATTTGCATAGCTCCCTTATGGTGTGTCACCTCTTTTATTTGTCTTACAGTGAACAACAGTGGACAATAAGTACTTTGCATTTATATTTTAATCTGTACTTTCATTCAGTGTGTTATTTTTATTGTAATTGTTTTGTCTTACAATGCAATCCATTCTAATGATTATTGTTATTATTATTATTATTATTATTATTATTATTATTACTATTATTATTTCAGTGATAAGATCAATAGGGCATGGGTGACATAGTTTAAAATTTGCTTATATATTTTTTTCTAGAAGTTGTCCCCATAATTTTAATTCCTTTCTATGACATCTAATGGACATACAAAATATGCAAAATATTGCAAGAATTTACTAGAATAACTGAATATGCTAGTGACTAACTTAATGTGAAGTTGTCATGAAAACTACATTCTCATTGTTACACTGTTTGCAATACTTTACTAAAACGCCCTGCCTTCTCTTATTACAGTTATTCAACCAGTTCTGACATTTATTATTGTATCTTTCATAATTTATGCTTCCCATTGTATTTACTTAAACATATTTCATTACTCACTATGTTGTGAACGCTTATATTAGGGAAAATCTGTTGTTACATGTGAAAAGCAGTTCATTTTTTGACAGATGTAGAGCAACTAATTATTTTAAACCAGTCTCTACCAGCAGTAAACATTGAAACTGTTCAAATTGTTTCATATTTTTCTACTGAAAAGATCAGCTAATGAAACAACAACTCAATTTGCTTGAGTGCTGTGAAGGAATTTGTTTGTGTGTGATAGTTTTTCTACATAGAGACAGGTAAATTACCCAGCTCTTCACATAGATATAAATGGAAGAAGTACTGTAAGGCAACCAAGGAAATCATTTGCTTTGATGAGTATGGGCTCAAGTGAATTAGATATGTACAGTGTTTACTGCACCTGCAGACAGAACATACTGAAGTTTAATATATCTCTAGATGAATTCCTTTTGCCTCTAGTTTTCAGTTTCTGATGTTATTTGGTTTCTGTCATGCAACTTTGGGAAAATAAGTTACTTCTCAAATACTCTATTTCACTAATTCTTTTAATTTCTTTGCAAAATTTTAGTAACCTTTATGTAATTACCAACAGTTAGTGTAATCTCAAGACTCTTAAAGGGAGATACTCGGTGTTTATTAACTGAGACACATTACATTTTCATTCACTGCCTCTCATTCTCTTTCTGGCGAGTTTGAAATTGACTTCAAACAAATTGGCATTTGCTGTGCTAGTAGTTTCAGTCTGTCAGAGCTCAATATTTACATCTCTAATTTAATGTTACATATGTCCTCCATCTGTCAATTCAGTCAACTCATTTTTGCATCTACACTGCCTTAATATTACATTTCCAGTTGTTTTAGTTATATTTTTATAGTTCAAATAATATATATTTCTACAACACCTTCAATGTCAGAAAGTGTTCCCATTATGTTTATATTTGTGTTGTTTGATGAAAGCTTGTAGAATATATGGAAAATGTTTAATAAACAAGTGCTGTATACTGACAGGTTTCAAATATCTAGAAATTGAAGCTGGTGAGTATGATGGCCATCTAACACTTCCTGTTTCTTCATTACCTGTGGGTGAAGATTGTTTGTCTCTGACATACAGTATACCACATGGTCCCCTGATGGTGAGGCTCAGTGACCAATTAATTAATCCACAGTTTACCTTCAAGGTATGTCAATGAACTCATTTCTTGCGTAAGGCAGGTCTCTTTTGTACTGTATTTATTTTATTTGAGTGAATCATTTTAGTTTGTAGATTAGAGAATCATATTTTATAATACTAGAATCTGCTATAAGTCTTGTAATGGTAGAGAAATAGTGAAACATAATTAACTTGACTACTTCTTCTTGCATCCTTCATATTCGTGGTTCTGATATTGAACATGGACTTTTCCATCTCCTTTCATAGCTACCAACAAAATAATGTCCTCATATTTCTTAAAACAACCTGACTGGTTGGAATTACCCACTTTCTTATAACTCAAGCTTATAATTAGCTTCTCTCCTTTGTGAAAATTGGGGAATGTAACTACTTGAATATAGTCATAACTTGCAATGATGTGCCCTATACATGATCAAAGTACACTTATAAGCCTCAAGAAATAATAATCACTTTGCAGAGGAATTAGTTTTGTACACTACAAGAATCATCATCATCATCACATCGAAATTATTAAATTTCTAAACACTTAACAAAGAGAATGTGGATGTCTTTTGTTGTTAGCTATGGAAATCTCTCTGAAGAACAATTATTATTATTTATATTAAACATTTGGGTTTCCTACATTAACCTAAATTATTAATTAAATTCTTAGATTTGAACTTCATTTTTAAATATAACCTATTTTCAGAGGAAAATTTCTTTTATAGAAGTGGTCTGTGTAGAAACTTGTTCCAGTTAATAATACACTTTGAGTAGATACCACTACCTAAGAATAAAATTTACTATGCCCTGCACTAAGTACTGAACATAAGTATGTTAGTCTCCCTTAAGCAACCAATTAATAAAAGTCCAAGTGATTAAACACCTATGTGAAATGCTGTGTCAAGTGTTATTATGGGGCACCTCATACTTCATGTATTCTTATGAATATGGCAACACTTTTAAAGCATATTCCAAAGTCTAAAACTTTAGACAAGAAATTAAATGTAATACCAAAGCAAAATAGGCTTATTTATTAAAATTATAGTTTTCTCCAATGACCTCCAGCACTGATCTCACTCTGTATGTTTTCTTTGTGTTTTGTGAATTTATTTTTCATATTTGCTGCCTTCCTTTGGCCTATTCTTACAGATTTCTCCTACGTATTCTTCCTGTGTGATTTCCATTATTCTCTAAATTCAGTGGGAATGACAGTAGCAAATTACAACTTCCTTCAATTAATAAATGAATAAAAGTGACGCAAATGGCACTGCTCTCATTAATATGTTCACTGCACTCATTCTTGGTATTACTCCTTGTGCTAACAAAACATTTGTATAAATTAGCCTACAGCAATCACTCATAAGCCAGTAATACATGTCACAAGAAACTATGACAGTTATTCCAGAAAATCAGAACTGTGTACATGACCTTCCATGCTGTCTACACATTCTAAATTTATATCATACTGTTCACAGTGAGCACTACTAGCTGTATTTTGTCACATCAGAAGTCCTACAAACTATACATCTTACTTCAAGTTCAAGCTAATGCCGTGACTGTTTTCTAGCCCCATAGAATGCAATCCTTAGGTGGATGAAGTTTTATACATACATCCATTCAAATGTCATCTCAACTTTATACCAATCTGGGTGACTGAAAACATAAATTTACAGTCAAAGAACTCACTGCACTTCCCTTCTGTTTTAGCATGCCTTGTTCAAACGATTCACAGGCCTCCCATTTTAGTAGATATCCTTAAGCTCTGTAACTGTGACTAACATTTAAGCCTCCGTCATGCTACATAACTAAACCTTTTTTATGTTTCGTACATTCAAGGTATATAAAAAGGCAATGAACAAAAATAATCAAAGTTCAACTGTTATTAAACAGTATACAACAACTCAATCCACTATCTTAAGACATAGGATGATATCCATCATGAAGATGATTCCAGATAACCATGGTTGTTCAGAAACATGTAACATGAAAGGTTACAACAAAATACAATTCTGGGTGACTGATATCTTAAATTCACAGCCAAAGAACTCATCACATTTTCCCTTCTGTATTACCATGTTTTCTTCAAGCCTTCTGCAGGCCTCCCTCTTTTGTGCATATCCTTGAGCTCTGTAAATGTGACTAACACTTTAGCCTCAATCATAGTACGCCAGTCAACCTATTTCCATGTTCCTTATATTCAAGATATTTGAAAACCCAATGAACAAAAGTAATCAACATTAAGAGGTCACTGAACAGATTATAACAACTTAATTTACTGTCTTAAGACATGGCATGCACGTATCATATGTCATATACGTCCTGAAGATAAATTCAGATAACCATGGTACTTTAGAAAGAATTATCATGAAAGCTTTCGCCATTCCTAAAGTTAAGAGACTGGTTTAGCAATCTCTGGAATCTGTCAATAGACTCTCTAATGTTGGCAAATTTCTAAGATTTCATAGTGAATGTGGGGTAATGAAACTAAATTCAAAGCGGAATACAGTCGTGATGCCTGCAACTAAAATCGCCTACTGAATAATAAAAAAAATTGAAAAAGGTATTTCATTGCTGATACATCCATGTAAACAAGAGGTGCATTCCAAATGGAACAGGCTCCAGCTGGATGCCACCTGTTTTCTATCAGTGGCAGACTTCTAAACACTCGAGACTCACGAGACGAATAGGGTCTCCCTCTAAGTGATTCTGACGCTGCAGATATTCGTACACTTGATAAAGCCTCCATTTTCGTTCAGATACGTTAGGAAATGACGTTTAGAGTAATGAATATTTGAATACTTGGGCTAAATTACCTAGTCAACTTAACTTCAGTATCAGCTAGAGATGAAATGTAGTGCTTGCACTCCATCAATAGATAGGACAGGGCCATCTCTAATAGACTTTTTTGGGCAAACAAATATTTCCTTTGAATGGAAACATTAAAATTCACCTTCACCATTTTTTCACATCCAGCTGTTTATGAAAACAAGCAAGATTTTACAATTAAAAATAATAATTAATTAAATACTACAAGTAAATTTTTCCCTTTTTTCTAGTCATTGGTGTAAACTTCAAGTTTGCTAGCTGTCTGAGAGTTCTGAAGTAACCTCTGACACTCTGAAGCTGATCCAAAGAAAAAATCACTACTCCAGTATTATTGCATATTTTTACCATGGAAGAGATGAAAAAAAATAAAAATTTAGCTCTTTATCTTAGCTTTCTTCATAATACGATCTCCCAAATGTTTTTCACATTCACTTCATAACACTACTTCCATGTTGCAAAAGTTTTAACTAGTTTTGCAAAACTATGAGCACTCAGTTAGGTGGTGGATTGGCTAATTCTCTAGATTCATGTCAATGATGACTGACCCTCAAATCCTCATTGAGTAAAGGTAATTATATATTCTGTGGTTTCACTTAAACGATTAAATCAGGTTCCTTGAATGTTTATTTGAAAAGGGTCAAATCAGATTTTTATCTCCATTATTAGCTGGTGCATCATCTTAAATGACCTCATTGTTAAGCATTTCGTTCACAGTTAATTAAACCTTAACCTTACCCACGAAACATAGTTACCACATGCTAGGATGTGAGACCAAATAAATTGATTACAGCCTTAATGCTAAAAGCTCTGAGTGAAAGAATTATTTATGTTCCTTTTTTTACCCATAGGGTTCATTAAGCATGGATAATGTGTGCTATGCCTGGAAGTCATAGCTTTCACCATTTTGCTTCTAGAGTCTTTTATTAAACTTACTGTCCTTTGAGCTGCCTAGAAAAGATATATGCCAAAATCTAAATTGTATTGCCGCTTACTCACCAGTAAATTTCGGTCCTCTC
Organism: Schistocerca serialis cubense; assembly: GCF_023864345.2. Lineage (NCBI taxonomy): Eukaryota > Metazoa > Arthropoda > Insecta > Orthoptera > Acrididae > Schistocerca > Schistocerca serialis. The sequence continues at coordinate 6,330 of NW_026047620.1, read as the reverse complement.
CTATGTGTGTGCCATTCTATTTTTTTTCTCCCAGTCACATAAACAAAAAGCTACATGCATCCTGATAGGAATGCCAACTTCACAGCATATTTTAGCTTCACGCAACGTTCTTTTAGAAGAGGACTGACTTACGCATTCATCTCTTTCTAACAATGGTAAAGAGATAGATATTAATGTATTTTTCCAGTAGGTAGAACCATCATTTGACAAGTCAACTTGAATGTCATCTTAATGGGTTCCATTTGACACTGCAGGTAGAATGACTACTATTGAAACGTAAGTCTACTGAGGTAATGCGTTGAAGTTCAGGAAAAAACAAATAGTGAGGATCACTGAGATGAAATTTGTTACACAGAATAAAGTAAAATTAGTGAGATGGAATGTGAGGGACTTGGGCAGTAAGAAATGTGCCGGCAACTGCGTGAACAATGGAAGACTGATTTATTACCGCAGTACCTGAAAAGATTAATATGATTACGTAGCGGACCACGGGACAGGAACACAATTAAGTGTAGCAGGATTAACAGATTAGAAGTGGACATAGAAACAAGAGAGTTACAGTTTCGCAACCTTTCTGCACGCAACGTTGTTGGTAGGCAGACGATAGATAAATTTCTTACTGAGGTGTAAGGGGGATGGGCCACAACCACACATAAAGTAAAATCCCTGTAACTCCAAAAGTTGAAGGTACGTGTTTCCCCTTTTTGTTTTTAAATTAGCCATGTTACACACATGCAGCCTTAAAGGAAATCAGAACCGAATAGCTGCTTTAAATGTCCAATAACTGCAACATCTACATTTACTCGCACACTCTACACACTACTATGAAGTGTATGGCAGACGATATTTCTCCTTGTGCGACATATGTATGTTGTTGTACATTCCATTCACGTATGCAGACTGGAAAGAGTGACTCGCTGCTTAAAGTTCTTGCGTGCAATATATATTCAAGCCTCAACTGGTCTCCATTATGCTCTTTTGCGAGCCTAACAAGTGTGTACCATTCGTGCTGCCTTTAGTTTTATACAATCTCAAGTTAGTTTTATTTTGAATGGGTCCTGCACAAATGACAGATATTATTGGATGCATCTAACAAGTGAACTATAAGCAATATCCTTTGAAGACTAGCTGCATTACCCTCTCAAGCAGCTTGTAGTCAAGTTGCATGCTTATGGAATATCGTCTCAGTTGTGTGACTGTATTTACTGGAACTGATTTCCGGTATTCCCCAAAGTAGTGTTGTAGATCTTATTTTGTTGCTTATCTACGTAAACAATTTAGGAGACATCTGAGCAGCCATCTTGGTTTCTTTGCAGATGATGCTGTCTCTTATCGTCTAGTAAAGTCATCAGAAGACCAAAACGAATTGCGAAACGATTAGAAAAGATATGTGTATTGGGCGAGAATTGGCCGTAGATCCTAAATAATAAGTGAGAGGTCATCCACATGAGTACTAAGAGGAATCTATTAACTTCGGTTGCACGACAAGTCAACCAAATCTAAAGGCAGTAAATTCAATTAAATACCTAGGAATAGCAATTACGAAAAACTTAAATTGGAAAGAACACATAGAAAATGTTGTGGAGAATGTAAACCAAAGAATGCATTTCATTGGCAGAACAGTTACATAACGTAACAGATGTACTAAAGAGACTGCCTATACTACACTTGTCCGTCCTCATTTGGAGTGCTGCTGCTAGGTGTGCAGTTCTTACTGGTTAGGATTTCCGGAGCACATCGAGAAAGTTCAAAGAAGAGCAGCCCGTTTCGTATTACTGAGAAATAGGGGAAAGAATGTCACTGACATGATGCCGGATTTAGTGTGGATGTCATTAAAACAAAGGCGTATTTCGTTGCGGCAGTATCGTCTCAGGAAATTTCAATCACAAACGTTCTCCTCTGACAGCGAAAATATTTTGTTACTTTGTTGAGCCGACCTACATGATGAGAAACGATCACTATGATAAAATAAGGGAAATCAGAGCTCACACAGAGAGATACAGGTGTTCGTTTTCTGGACGCACTGTTCGATATTGCAATAACAGATAATTTTTGTGAAGGTCTTCCTACACTCTCCTTATAGCACGAGTATGTCGGCTTTTTCTGCATTGGAAAATCCCACAGTCCACTCATGACCCTCTGCCTGACCTGTCACACAGTAACAGACACAAGCACACTGCAGGCAAACATAACGCTGTACCTAGCAACTATGCAGGTTGAATACCACGAAGAAGTGTCGACGAGGGAACTTTACAAAACATGACGGCTTGCACTAGAATCCTATAACAAACACCTCTGACATTGTAATTTGCCATGCTTTTTCTTTGTTATTGGCAATAAGCATCGTTTAATTTTTTTTAAAGAATTGTATGTAAGTAGAAAAAATACATTGGATTATTACAATCTTTTTATTGGCTACCAAGACAAGCCCCAGATTTAGAATCCATTTTGTGAAACTGCATATAATACCATTCTGCGATATATGAGGTTCAAGTATTAGGTCATTAACCCTGTATACATTATTGTGTGTGTGTTTGTGTGTGTGCGTGTGCGTGTGTGTGTGTGTGTGTGTGTATGTGTACAGGATGGGGAAAATTAAAGTGGGCAGAAGAACATATTTCCAGGATACGAATAAACACAGAGGAGGAAAGGAAATACGGTACTAAGATGACTACAGCATATGCTAAAAGTGACCGTCATCCACGTCCTGGCACATTTGGACTCTGGTCACCAAGTTGATGAAGGCGGATCAAAGCTAGAGTGCTGGAGTTGCTGCTGCCTCATCCGGAATATTTTGTTGTAGTTCTTGACAACTATGAGGGTTGTTGCGATACACCTTCGAATTGAGGGCTCCCCACACAAAGTAATTGCACACTGACATATAAAGTTGCCTGGATGGCTAGCTAGGGCTGGTCTATGCTAACAACTCTGTCATACGTGAAGATTGTGTAAATGTGCTCCAAGCATTGGTCAGCTGTGTCAGCAGTTGCTCCACCCTGTTAGAAGTAACTGTAGGTCTTTTCAGCCTCCGTTAATGGTGCCTCAAATGCTTGCAAAATGTTCGTGATGTAAAGAGCCGAGGTCAGCGTCTGATCAAAGACGGTGGGACCAATAATGCCACGTGCAGTCACTGCACACCAAACCTCAACCATATGATCATGCAGTGGTGGTTCACGGAAGTTACATGGATTCTCCGCTGCGCAGAACCTGTAATCCTGTGAGTTGACATAAGCACTGAGGTGAAAGTAGGCTTTATCGAAATAAAGAACAGATCTATGTCCAGGCCATACATTGTTAACTCAGTGAACAGCCACTCACAAAACTGCAGGTGATGAAGAGCATGTGCTGGTTTCAATGCACAAAATAGTCACTCGGTAGCGACGGTCGTGCGGATCCAGGTGGAGTACTCGCCCGCACAATAGATGTAATGTCGCACGATAGATGTAATGTGCCAGCCTCTTGTGACAGGTGTCAAGTTGATTTGGTAGGACTCTGAAACATTTTCTGGTGAACTGCAGCCACATTTTCTGGTGTGTGGGCACGTTTCGGAATTTTTTTTATTTATTTTTTTATTTTTATTTTTATTTTTTACTTCTTGGAAACATATCCGGTGTGACCCACTTTCCGAATAAGCACTGTAGGGCGTTCTTTGCTGGCACTACTTCTCAGCAAACACCAGACCACCACGTTTACACGAAATCGTTGCCATGTAAATTTGCACAACGAACACCACCGCTCACATGTGGGTAATATTGTTTCTCTTGCACTGCTCCAGCTTCGTTGTGGCAAAAGAGATTATGCTTGCGACGGTAAAACATAGAACTTTCATAAAAATACTACAAAGAATCAAACCGAATGAGATGTTGCATTTATTCTTATTAGCTCAAACTAGAATTGCGGATTCCTTCCTGACTATCGTACAGAAGTTGACACCTAGATAGGGACTTCTGGTGGCAATTTGATGTAGTCATTACCAGTAATTACAGCGATATTGAATTTTAATTTTACTGGAAGTGCTTAGTGCAGGGTGACGCAAGAGAATGGGAAATATTGGAACATGTTGTGGGAGTGCTGTGAAGCTGGCGACGCCGAATTACCCACTACACGCTCCTCGCACTGTCTCGCCATTTAGTGGACAGTAAACGTGGGGCAGTGGGGCGGAGTGCGGCATGCCTCTGCGGTATTACAAGTATGGAACTGTGGATGCCGCGCATCGAGAATTTTGCCGTCTTTTCAACACTGGGGAACATGGTCGCGTTCCCGCAGTGCTATTTTAAGTGACGGACTCTACACTGAAGAATCAGTCCGCAAGGAATCCGCGAACTGCTCACACCCGAGATAAAATCGGGGCCGTGCGAACTGGTTTCGTAACAAGCACTTTTCACTCTGTTCCGCATCATGCAGAGTCCTCACAGCAGCATCGTTCCAGCGTCCAAAGAACACTGAAAGTGAAACTTCCTGGCGGATTAAAACTGTGTACCGGACCGAGGCTCGAACTCCTGAAAGAAAGGATATTGCGGATACATGGCTTAGCCACAGCCTGGGGGATGTTTCCAGAATGAGATTTTCACTCTGCAGCGGAGTGTGCGCTGATATGAATCTTCCTGGCAGATTAAAACTGTGCGCCCGACCGAGACTCGAACTCGGGACCTTTGCCTTTCGCGGGCAAGTGCTCTACCATCTGAGCCACCGAAGCACGACTCACGCCCCGTTCTCACAACTTTACTTCTGCCAGTATCTCGTCTACTACCTTCCAAACTTTACAGAAGCTCCCCCAAGCTGTGGCTAAGCCATGTCTCCGCAATATCCTTTCTTCCAGGAGTGCTAGTTCTGCAAGGTTCGCAGGAGAGCTTCTGTAAAGTTTGGAAGGTAGGAGACGAGATACTGGCAGAAGTAAAGCTGTGAGGACGGGGCGTGAGTCGTGCTTGGGTAGCTCAGTTGGTAGAGCACTTGCCCGCGAAAGGCAAAGGTCCCGAGTTCGAGTCTCGGTCCGGCACACAGTTTTGATCTGCCAAGAAGTTTCATATCAGCGCACACTCCGCTGCAGAGTGAAAATCTCAGCCGGCCAGAGTGGCCGAGCGGTTAAAGGCGCTACAGTCTGGAACCGCACGACCGCTACGGTCGCAGGTTCGAATCCTGCCTCGGGCATGGATGTGTGTGATGTCCTTAGGTTAGTTAGGTTTAAGTAGTTCTAAGTTCTAGGGGACTTATGACCACAGCAGTTGAGTCCCATAGTGGTCAGAGCCATTTGAACCATTTTTTGATAATCTCATTCTGGAAACACTGAAAATGTACAAGCTGCAGATCGTCCGGCAACGTCAACGCTCAGCGGATCGGTAAACGATATGCTGAACGCAAGTTAGCAAAAATGCACGATAGTTTCATTAACAACCTGCGGATTTTCGATAAAGTTCACTTCCACCTCAGTGGCTTTGTCAATGGAGACAATTTTCGCTAATGGTCTGAGCAAAACGCACGTAAGTCACACTTGAGGATATTGCACAGCTGCAGGGTTACCGCATTGCGCGCCATATAATCGAGTGGCGTTATATGTCCCTACTTTTTTGAAGATGGTGATGGGTGTGCAAAATCTTGTATAAGAGAATGAAACACCTACAGCCGTCCTTATGATTTCATTTACTGTATGGAAACCAGTTTCAACTGTCAAGTTCATGGTTGGAGGGTCAACATCACAGTTACAGATGGTCTCTGTAAACAGCTACAGATGTAGGTCAATGCCGCATGGTGTATATGGATGGTGTTAACCCCTTCAGCATCACCTCAGGCCTGAAGATGTTGGACTGAAGCACCGAAACTGGTGGCCAGACGATAGAAGACATCATAAGGACAACAGTAGGTGTTTCATCTTCTTACACACACACTATGTGATCAAAAGTGTCCGGACACGTGGCTGAAAAAGACTTACAAGTTCGTGGCGCCCTCCATCAGTAATGCTGGAATTCAGTATGGTGTTGGCCCACCCTTAGTCTTGATGACAGCTTCCACTCTCGCAGGCATACGTTTAATCAGATGCTGCAACGTTTCTAGGGGAATGGCAGCCCATTTTTCATGGAGTGCTGCACCGAAGAGAGGTATTGATGTCAGTCGGTGAGGCCTGGCACGAAGTCGGCGTTCCAAAACATCCCAAAGGTGTTGTGTAGGATTAAGGTCAGGACTCTGTGCAGGCCAGTCAATTACAGGGATGTTATTGTCATGTAACCAATCCGCCACAGGCCGTGCATTATGAACAGGTGCTCGATCATGTTGAAAGGTGCAATTGCTTTCCATGAATTGCTCTTCAACAGTGCGATGCAAGAAGGTGTTTAAAAC